>NW_026879684.1:0-27434 GCF_032173495.1 Musca vetustissima | reverse complement strand
GAAGACCACCTACTGCTCTTCTATAGATAGAAGACCACCTATTGGTCCACTTCTCTTCTATAGTAGACCATCTACTGCTCTTCTATAGAAGGAGATTATTGTCTTCTATAGACAGAAGACCATCTACTGCTCTTCTATAGAAGAAGATTACCTACTGTTCTTCTATAGACAGAAGACCATCTACTGCTCTTCTATGGATAGAAGTCCACATATATGAGTCCTTTATTCAATATTTCAACGAATTTGCTTTGAAATTAAATTTGAATTTGCATATTCAGCGATTTTCCCATAATTGTACACTAGGGTAAATGATGTGGTAGCACTGTTGAAAAAAAAAAAATCCGTTATTTTAAAAATTTAAATTACAAATCAAACACATCTGGCAGTTATGAAAACTGGCATGCTCTTGGGATGGTTAGCAGTGGCTATACACTCACCAATGTATTTAAAGAGAATTATAAGAGAATATTAACAGCACGAAGAGAGTATTTGAGGGTTGTTATTTAACATCTCTTAGAGGGTTCTGCAGAGTACCGGTATCCGAGAGCAACCATTGCTGTTATATTTTTAGCATTTCCTGTACTTGTTAGTTACATATCCTTTTATTCCTTTACTTTAAAATTTACGTTCGTTCGTACGTTCATACATATCCTTCATACATGTTCTTATTCCCCAGTCATACATTATGTCCTTGTTGCTGTTGCTTTATGTTTTCAACCACTTGAAATTATGAATAGGTAGCTGGTGCTTGTTGTTGCTGTTGTATGCGTCTGCTTGCTGTTTGTTGCTGCTGCTACTGCTGTCACGACTGGTGTGTCCTTAAAGCAGGTCAGTACTTGGCATGTTTCTTAGAAAAATGTTAATGCCGAATAAAGGCAATAATTACATACAAATGAGGTTTTGTTGTTGTTGGTGATGTAAAGCCTGAACACGAATCGGTAGCAAACGACAACAACACCAACAACAATGTCATCATCATCAATGTAAAGTTCGTTGCTTTTATTTTTTTGTTTTGCTAAATTCTGCTGTCTCATTTTACCCTTCCACATTTTTCTTTTAAATCAATGGATTTAAATTCAAAAGGTCTTTGTATTAATAATTGATGATTGGATGGATGTGAATGAATGTGTTTTCTGCTTATAAGCAGAAAAAGAGGAGACTGAAAATTCAATTATGAATTAGGAATGAGAATAAAAATATGATTTTGTTGGGATAAAGTGATGAGGGATGGAGAACTGGACTTAATGTTATTCAAGGAATATAAAAATCTATTTTCATGGTATTTTGTTGGGGATAAGCATGGGCACTAAAGGTGATGGACCATAAAGTTAATTTATTGAATAAAATAACAGGCTAGGAGATTATAAAAATATTTTTGAAATATCTGTAGGGCGTGGATTTTTAAGGAATCATTTTTTGAGGTACCCATAAGGCGTGGATTTTTAAAGAATCATTTTTTGAGGTACCCATAAGGCGTGGATTTTTAAAGAATCATTTTTTGAGGTACCCATAAGGCGTGGATTTTTAAAGAATCATTTTTTGAGGTACCCATAAGGCGTGGATTTTTAAAGAATCATTTTTTGAGGTACCCATAAGGCGTGGATTTTTAAAGAATCATTTTTTGAGGTACCCATAAGGCGTGGATTTTTAAAGAATCATTTTTTGAGGTACCCATAAGGCGTGGATTTTTAAGGAATCATTTTTTGAGGTACCCATAAGGCGTGGATTTTTAAAGAATCATTTTTTGAGGTACCCATAAGGCGTGGATTTTCAAGGAATCATTTTTTGAGGTACCCATAAGGCGTGGATTTTTAAAGAATCATTTTTTGAGGTACCCATAAGGCGGGGATTTTCAAGGAATCATTTTTTGAGGTACCCATAAGGCGTGGATTTTTAAAGAATCATTTTTTGAGGTACCCATAAGGCGTGGATTTTTAAAGAATCATTTTTTGAGGTACCCATAAGGCGTGGATTTTTAAAGAATCATTTTTTGAGGCACTATTCATCTTTGAAAATTGCCAATAGTTTTCTCCCTTTTTACCACCCTCTTCTGGCACACTTCAAATCCTGGCCACTCAGACAACCACAATGATAGTTAAGTTACGAAGCCTCGCGCACACACACATACACTTACTTGCCACTTAATGTGCTGTTCGAGTGTTTAGTTAACGCTTTTAGGGGAATTTGTTTAACGGTTATTTGGTGTGGCATCCACGGCCCCGCAAGTTGGCAAACGCTTGTTTGGCTACTCCCAAAACCCTTACTAGCGACTCACGATGCCAGCAAATTGAGTTGACAAACTTTGTGTAAATATCGATACGAGCCTCTCCGCCTTAAAGTAGGCTACACAATTTGCATGTTTATTAATTGCACACCCATCCATGTTGTGATTATCCCCTCATGGGCTCTTGAAATAGTTTCAAGGTAAATTCAGTGAACTTAATCAATTTAACAAGATTGAATTATCAATAAATTACAACGGAAAATAAATCTATTGCCAGCATCTGGTTGGGTTTAATTAAAAACAGGGTTGAAATTGTGCCAACTATGGAGGATGATATCCGAAAAGAAAATTATCATCGACTAAATAAAGGCAATATTTGTATATCTCAAAAAATGATTCTTTAAAATCCACGCCTTAAAGATACCTCCAAAAAAATATTCTTTAAAAATCCACGCCTTAAAGATACCTCCAAAAAAATATTCTTTAAAAATCCACGCCTTAAAGATACCTCCAAAAAAATATTCTTTAAAAATCCACGCCTTAAAGATACCTCCAAAAAAATATTCTTTAAAAATCCACGCCTTAAAGATACCTCCAAAAAAATATTCTTTAAAAATCCACGCCTTAAAGATACCTCCAAAAAAATATTCTTTAAAAATCCACGCCTTAAAGATACCTCCAAAAAAATATTCTTTAAAAATCCACGCCTTAAAGATACCTCCAAAAAAATATTCTTTAAAAATCCACGCCTTAAAGATACCTCCAAAAAAATATTCTTTAAAAATCCACGCCTTAAAGATACCTCCAAAAAAATATTCTTTAAAAATCCACGCCTTAAAGATACCTCCAAAAAAATATTCTTTAAAAATCCACGCCTTAAAGATACCTCCAAAAAAATATTCTTTAAAAATCCACGCCTTAAAGATACCTCCAAAAAAATATTCTTTAAAAATCCACGCCTTAAAGATACCTCCAAAAAAATATTCTTTAAAAATCCACGCCTTAAAGATACCTCCAAAAAAATATTCTTTAAAAATCCACGCCTTAAAGATACCTCCAAAAAAATATTCTTTAAAAATCCACGCCTTAAAGATACCTCCAAAAAAATATTCTTTAAAAATCCACGCCTTAAAGATACCTCCAAAAAAATATTCTTTAAAAATCCACGCCTTAAAGATACCTCCAAAAAAATATTCTTTAAAAATCCACGCCTTAAAGATACCTCCAAAAAATATTCTTTAAAAATCCACGCCTTAAAGATACCTCCAAAAAATATTCTTTAAAAATCCACGCCTTAAAGATACCTCCAAAAAATATTCTTTAAAAATCCACACCTTAAAGATACCTCCAAAAAATATTCTTTAAAAATCCACGCCTTAAAGATACCTCAAAAAAAATATTCTTTAAAAATCCACGCCTTAAAGATACCTCCAAAAAAATATTCTTTAAAAATCCACGCCTTAAAGATACCTCCAAAAAAATATTCTTTAAAAATCCACGCCTTAAAGATACCTCCAAAAAATATTCTTTAAAAATCCACACCTTAAAGATACCTCCAAAAAAATATTCTTTAAAAATCCCCGCCTTAAAGATACCACCAAAAAATATTCTTTAAAAATCCACGCCTTAAAGATACCTCCAAAAAATATTCTTTAAAAATCCACACCTTAAAGATACCTCCAAAAAAATATTCTTTAAAAATCCACGCCTTAAAGATACCTCCAAAAAATATTCTTTAAAAATCCACGCCTTAAAGATACCTCCAAAAAATATTCTTTAAAAATCCACGCCTTATGGGTACCTCAAAAAATGATTCTTTAAAAATCCACGCCTTATGGGTACCTCAAAAAATGATTCTTTAAAAATCCACGCCTTATGGGTACCTCAAAAAATGATTCATTAAAAATCCACGCCTTATGGGTACCTCAAAAAATGATTCATTAAAAATCCACGCCTTATGGGTACCTCAAAAAATGATTCTTTAAAAATCCACGCCTTATGGGTACCTCAAAAAATGATTCTTTAAAAATCCACGCCTTATGGGTACCTCAAAAAATGATTCTTTAAAAATCCACGCCTTATAGGTATCTGAAAAAATGATTCTTTAAAAATCCACGCCTTATAGGTATCTGAAAAAATGATTCTTTAAAAATCCACGCCTTATAGGTATCTGAAAAAATGATTCTTTAAAAATCCACGCCTTATAGGTATCTGAAAAAATGATTCTTTAAAAATCCACGCCTTATAGGTATCTGAAAAAATGATTCTTTAAAAATCCACGCCTTATAGGTATCTGAAACCAGTAAGGAAAGTAGTAAAGTCGGACGGGGCCGACTATATGATACCCTTCACCACTATGGGTATATTAAACAGGACTATTAACATGAAATTGGATGAAATAAAATATGTGATATTTATCTAAATGTGAATCTACCTAGATCTATCCATAAAGTATGTAAATCGACTTCAAACAAATATAAATAGGTCATCCGTTGGGCTATGTCTGTAAAATTTCGTGCAAATCGAAAGATATATAGCGACTTTGGTCCACCATTTACATGAAATCGGACGAAACTATATATGGGAGCTCTATCTAAATCTGGACCGATTTTCTCGAAACTGGGCAGACATCATTCTAGGCTCAATTCAGTACGTTATGCCAAATTTCGTGCAAATCGAAAGATATATAAGGACTTTGGGGCACCATTTACATGAAATCGGACGAAACTATACATGGGAGCTATATCTAAATCTGGACCGATTTTCTCGAAACTTGGCAGACATAATTCTATGCTCAATTCAGTACGTCATGCCAAATTTGGTGCAAATCGAAAGATATATAGGGACTTTGGAGCACCATTTACCTGAAATCGGACGAAACTATATATGGGAGCTATATCTAAATCTGGACCGATTTTCACGAAACTTGGCAGACATCATTTAAGGCTCAATTCAGTACGTTATGCCAAATTTCGTGCAAATCGAAAGATATATAGGGACTTTGGTCCACCATTTACATGAAATCGGACGAATCTGTATATGGGAGCTATATCTAAATCTGGACCGATTTTTTTCGAAACTTGGCAGACATCATTCAAGGCTCAATTCAGTACGTTATGCCAAATTTCGTGCAAATCGAAAGATATATAGGGACTTTGGGGCACCATTTACATGAAATCGGACGAAACTATACATGGGAGCTATATCTAAATCTGGACCGATTTTCTCGAAACTTGGCAGACATAATTCTATGCTCAATTCAGTACGTCATGCCAAATTTGGTGCAAATCGAAAGATATATAGGGACTTTGGAGCACCATTTACCTGAAATCGGACGAAACTATATATGGGAGCTATATTTAAATCTGGACCGATTTTCACGAAACTTGGCAGACATCATTCTAGACCTAATTGATTAGGCTGTACCAAATTTCGTGCAAATCGAAAGATATATAGGGACTTTGGGGCACCATTTACATGAAATCGGACGAAACTATACATGGGAGCTATATCTAAATCTGGACCGATTTTCTCGAAACTTGGCAGACATAATTCTATGCTCAATTCAGTACGTCATGCCAAATTTGGTGCAAATCGAAAGATATATAGGGACTTTGGAGCACCATTTACCTGAAATGGACGAAACTATATCTAAATCTGGACCGATTTTCACGAAACTTGGCAGACATCATTCAAGGCTCAATTCAGTACGTTATGCCAAATTTCGTGCAAATCGAAAGATATATAGGGACTTTGGGAACCATTTACATGAAATCGGACGAAACTATACATGGGAGCTATATCTAAATCTGGACCGATTTTCATGAAACTTGGCAGACATAATTCTATGCTCAATTCAGTACGTCATGCCAAATTTCGTACAAATCGAAAGATATTTTGGGACTTTGGAGCACCATTTACCTTAAATCAGACGAAAATATATATGACAGCAATATCTAAATCTGAACCGATTTCCATGAAACTTAGCACACATCATTCTGGGTTTTATTTAGTACGCTGTGCCAAATTTCGTCCAAATCGAAAGATATATAGGGACTTTGGTGCACTATTTATCTTAATTCGGACGAATATATACATGGGAGCTATATCTAAATCTGAACCGATTTTCACGAAACTTGGCAGACATAATTCTATGCTCAATTCAGTACGTCATGCCAAATTTCTTGCAAATCGAAAGTTGTATAGGGACTTGGGTGCACCATTTACATAAAATCGGACGAAACTATATATGGGAGCTATATCTAAAACCGAACCGATTTTCATGAAACTTCGCACACATCAATCTAAACTCAATTCAGTACGCTATGCCAAATTTCGCGCAAATCGAAGAATATATAGGGACTTTGGTGCACCATTTACCTTAAATCGGATGAAAATATATATGGGAGCTATATCTAAATCTGAACCGATTTTCAGAAAATTTAACACACAGCATTCTAGACCTAATTCATTACGCTGTGCCAAATTTCGTGCAAATCGAAAGATATTTAGGGACTTTGGTGCACCATTTACCTAAAATCGGACGAAGATATATATGGGAGCTATATCTAAATCTGAACTGATTTTCACTAAACTTAGCACACATTATTGTAGGCTAAATTCAGTACGCTGTGTCAAATTCCGTGCAAATCGAAAGATTTTCAGGGACTTTGGTGCATCATTTACCCTAAATCGGACGAAAGTATATATGGGAGCTATATATAAATCTGAACCGATTCTCATGAAACTTGGCACACATCATTCCAGGCTCAATTCAGTACGCTGTGCCAAATTTCGTGCAAATCGAAAGATATTTGGGGACTTTGGTGCACCTTTTACCTTAAATCGGACGAAAATATATGTCAGCTATATCTAAATCTGAACCGATTTTCACGAAACCTAGCACACATCTTTCTGTACTCAATTCAGTATGCTATGCCAAATGTCGTGCAAATCCTAAGGATAACTTCAAAAAATAATTTTTAAAAAATCCTCGCCTAAGGATAACTTAAAAAAAATAATTTTTAAAAAATCCACACCTAAGGCTGTCCACTAAAAATAATTTTAAAAAATCCTCGCCTAAGGATAACTTGAAAAAATAATTTTTAAAAAATCCACGCCTAAGGATAACTTGAAAAAATAATTTTTAAAAAATCCACGCCTAAGGATAACTTGAAAAAATAATTTTTAAAAAATCCACGCCTAAGGATAACTTGAAAAAATAATTTTTAAAAAATCCACGCCTAAGGATAACTTAAAAAAATAATTTTTAAAAAATCCACGCCTAAGGATAACTTCAAAAAATAATTTTTAAAAAATCCACGCCTAAGGATAACTTCAAAAAATAATTTTTAAAAAATCCACGCCTGTCGATAACTTCAAAAAATAATTTTTAAAAAATCCACGCCTGTCGATAACTTCAAAAAATAATTTTTAAAAAATCCACGCCTAAGGATAATAATAATTTTTAAAAAATCCACGCCTAAGGATAACTTAAAAAAATAATTTTTAAAACATCCACGCCTAAGGATAACTTAAAAAAATAATTTTTAAAAAATCCACGCCTAAGGATAACTTGAAAAAATAATTTTTAAAAAATCCACGCCTAAGGATAACTTGAAAAAATAACTTTTAAAAAACCACGCCTAAGGATAACTTCAAAAAATATTTTTTTAAAAAATCCACGCCTCAGGATAACTTCAAAAAATATTTTTGTTTAAAAATCCACACCTAAGATTAAACATTAAAAAATAATTTTTAAAAAATCCACGCCTAAGGATAACTTAAAAAAATAATTTTTAAAAAATCCACGCCTAAGGATAACTTGAAAAAATAATTTTTAAAAAATCCACGCCTAAGGATAACTTGAAAAAATAATTTTTAAAAAATCCACGCCTAAGGATAACTTCAAAAAATATTTTTTTAAAAAATCCACGCCTAAGATTAAACATTAAAAAATAATTTTTAAAAAATCTACGCCTAAGGATAACTTAAAAATATAATTTTTAAAAAAATCCACGCCTAAGGATAACTTCAAAAAATTATTTTTTAAAAAATCCACGCCTAAGGATAACTTGAAAAAAAAATTTAAAAAAATCCACGCCTTAGGGGACCCTTGAAAAAATAATTTTTAAAAAATCCACGCCTCTCGATAACTTCAAAAAATAATTTTTAAAAAATCCACGCCTCTCGATAACTTCAAAAAATAATTTTTAAAAACTCCACGCCTTGTGGTTACTTCAAAAAAATATTTTTTT
Source organism: Musca vetustissima (assembly GCF_032173495.1). Lineage (NCBI taxonomy): Eukaryota > Metazoa > Arthropoda > Insecta > Diptera > Muscidae > Musca > Musca vetustissima. Next base: position 18,953 of record NW_026879684.1, on the reverse strand, counting down.
AAAAATCCACGCCCTGTGGTTACTTCAAAAAAATAATTTTTAAAAAATCTATGCCTAAGGATAACTTCAAAAAATAATTTTTAAAAAATCCACGCCTAAGGATAACATAAAAAAATAATTTTTAAAAAATCCACGCCTAAGGATAACATCAAAAAATAATTTTTAAAAAATCCTCGCCTAAGGATAATTTAAAAAAATAATTTTTAAAAAATCCACGCCTAAGGATAACTTCAAAAATAATTTTTAAAAAATCCACGCCTAAGGATAACTTCAAAAAATAATTTTTTAAAAATCCACGCCTAAGGATAACTGCAAAAAATATTTTTTAAAAAATCCACGCCTAAGGATAACTTCAAAAAATAATTTTTAAAAAATCCACGCCTAAGGATAACCTCAAAATATAATTTTTAAAAAATCCACGCCTAAGGATAACTTCAAAAATTATTTTTTAAAAAATCCACGCCTAAGGATAACTTCAAGAAATAATTTTTAAAAATACCACGCCTAAGGATAACTTCAAAAAATAATTTTTAAAAAATCCACGCCTAAGGATAACTTTAAAAAAATAATTTGTATCCTTTCCTCTGAGCATCGTCTTTGTTTACCTTTGGCTTAAGGGAAAATTTTCCACTTATGCGTTAGTCACCTATGCTTATGTATGTGTGCGTGTGTGTTTGTGTGTGAAAAATTCTATTATTATGACACCTATAAGTTATGGAAGGAAGAAGCTTTAGCAACGACAAATGTATTCTCTGGGCTGGCACATCACTGCATGTTATCCTTTTCAAAACACACATACATATCCACTTATTTCCTGGATTTCATTATTAACCCTCCCTCCCTCTCTCTCTCTCTCTGTCTCTCCACCATGAACAGTGGATAATGAAAGAAATGAGAAAAAAGTAACTTCCCCACTAAGAACTCCTTGGGGAAATCGACACCTAATACATAAATACAAACCAAATAAGCTTACCAGGTCTTATGGTCGCATTGTTCGGATATTCAATTAACGATGTTTCGGCACTTATTGTTCCACTGTTTTCGTTGTTGTTGTTTTCTGTTCATGCTCTTAGAAATTGTATTATCACCTATTAACCCTCCCTCTCTCTCACCTTCGTCATATCAAAATTCATAATAACCCATTCAGATAATGGCCGTAGACACCTATTGAAAAAAATAGTTTTCTATAGAATCTCCCTTTGCCATAACAAAAATCTCCACCCCACATGTAAGCTCAAGTGGTAGCAGTAATGGCTAAATGTGTTAAAAAATGGAGGTTCATTGTACCTTTATGAATAGATAGAGGGGTTTTTGCACTCACTCACCTGGCTGCCTTGCTGCCTGCCATCCATCCATTCATTCATCCATAGCAGGTGGAGAGGTCTTCGACTTTAAGCTTAGCATCTTTTTTGCTATACAATGGCTAAGGATAATGTGTGTGTATGTGTTTCGAAGGGGATCTGAGGAAAAGAGGGTTAGGAAATAAATATAAAAAAACAACTATTACAACGAATATATTGAAATTTCATATTTATGAATGTTGAAGGGGAGGTGGAGATGGAGGTTATAAAATAAAACTCATGACATTAAAGTTTATTATAGTTGCTATGATAGAGAACTTTTGCTGTAAATAAGTTATGCTGCAGGAGCGTAAATAAATGGAATCATAAATTTTAATTTAAAGCATTTAAAAACAATAATTTACTAAAAAAATATGAAAAATATATTGGGGCGTATAAGTATTGACGTTCATCATACGCACCAAAGTCCTCTTAATTGCATTTACTTGAGGCGTATAAGTATTGATGGTAACCATACGCCGTAGAAAAAATTATCTTTAAAATACAGGACATAGAAAATATTCTTTAAAAAAACACGCCTCTTTTATACCATAGAAAAAAACTATTTAATAGTCCACGCCTCTTGAAAGGCGCGTGAAAAAATACTCTTTAAAAATTCATGCCTCGATAGACTCGAAAAAAATAATCTTCAATGATCCACGCCCCTTTCAAAAAAATATTCTTTAAATATCCACGCCTCTTATAGACCTAGAAGCTTTCTTTCAAAATCCAAGCCTCTTATAGACGCAAGAAAAATATTCTTGCAAAACCCACGCCTCTAGACCCTAGGGTTTTTAGTCTATTAAATATATGTACAAACAATTTCTTGTAAAAACCCTTTCCAAAGAGTAACTAGACCATAGAAAAAATATTAGTCTTGTGTCGTTCGTGAACGACCTAGTTCAATTGAACGAGTCAGTCCACTGAACGAGTGAACGACATAGTTCAGTTCACTGAACGATACCAAACTCAGTCGATCTCTGAACGACATTGCTCACTGAACGACTTTGCTTAAGGAATGCAGTCGGTCACTGAACGACATTGTATTTTTTTTCTACAACTACAGTGTTGTTTACAGGTGTACTGACTGACTGAAATAGTCAAATAAGAACAATTTCATATAAAATCTGTTATTTTGAATGAAGGTACGTGTAATATGCGATGCTTAAAATATCAAATACTGCAGTAGTGTTTTACGTATAGCTGGAGAGTCAGTAAATAATATGAAGCGACATTTAAAAGCAAAGCACCCACATAGATAACCGACCACCGCCCATTAACAAAGTGGAGAAAATATATAGGAAAGTCCTTCGAATGATTGTGAAAGGAAATCATTGTTTAAGATTGGCTGAACTGCAAGAACTTTATTGGAATACGCTGCCATGCCATTTGATCTGAGTATCCATTTGAACGATATAAGCAACTGAACGAGGTGAACGACCTAGTTCACTTTTAAAAAATGATCTAGTTCGTTCGATCTCTGAACTGAACGAGATTGACCAAGACTACACAACACGTATAGGCCCTAGAAAAATATTTTTTTTAAAAACCCACGCCTCGATAGACTCTAGAAAAAATATTCTTCAAAGATCCACGCCTCTTACAGACTATAAAAAAAAATATTCATTAACATCCACGCCTCTTATAAATCCTAGAAAATGTTTCTTTCTTTCCACGCCCCTAGAACCTAGGGGTTTTTGTCTATTAAATATATTTACAAGCTATTTCTTATAAATAACCCTTTCCAAAGAGTAACTAGACCCTAGAAAAAATATTCTTTCAAAATCCACGACACTTATATGCGTATAATTATTGACATTCATCATACGCACCAAAGTCCTATTGATTGCATTTACTTGAGTCGTATAGGTATTGTTGTTAGTCATACGCCATTGATAACAATTTTCTAAAAGCCCAAGGATCGTAGCATTCACATAGCGGTACCATTAATTATAAAACCCCATGACGGATAAGTATTGACGTTAATCATACGTATTTCCTAATTCAACAAACTGTAGCGTATTAACCACCAGGAATTTTTAGTTGATATAGCAAGCATGATTTGTTGGAGTTTTTTTAAAAAATAATTTTCAACTTTACATTAGACGTGGTTTTTTTAAAGAATATTTTTGTTTTCAACTTTACATAAGCCGTAAAGATATTTTGGAGATCTGTACATTGAAGCGATTGCAGATCATTGTTTTACATAGGAAGGTTTCACGAGATAGAAGAAACACTCCTGAAGATTTTTTGATCAAAAAGAAGCTTCTCCAATCTTTTCAGATCTCCAAAATATCTCGTAAGATTGCACTATAAATTCTGAAGGTACTCCTCAATATATGTTTAATTTTTTTGAAGGCTTTCTATAGGCTATTTCTTTCTCTATTAACTAAATTACGTCAAGGCGTATAAGTATTGACGTAAATCATACGCATCGTATGCCCATTAGTCCTTAGCCCTATTTATAGCGCAGAAGTATAATGCATCACGCATCATTTGGTATACTAAAGGTAGTAATTTATATCTTCCATCTATTTAGAAATCCTCGAGAAATCAGTATCATTAGCTTTAAAATGCGCCTTCTCATCCCTCCTCTGAAATGTCGATCTCCAAAACATCTTAAAATTAAGGTTTTTATCGTAAAGGTACCATTGCCATTCACATTTAGAAGATTTTTTAAGGGTTTTTCCCTCAAACACAAATCTCACAAATAATAGATACAAATCATGCTTAAGTCGAACTAACCATTAAAGGGCTCTTAAAAAGGTCTGTTTATAGAAACAATTTCACAATGTATTATTTCTAAAGCAGACTTAGGATGTACTGCATCGAATAGGTTGCACTGAGGTTCACCTGATTATCTCTCATCTTTAGAAGATTTTTAAAGACTAAATATGTCGGAAAGACCTAAAGTTTCTCTGTCCACATTTTGTTAATGTCTGTTTTGTCTCTAGAGGGTCATATAAATATCATCTGTTAAGGGAACCCCACCCATTCTCGATTTTAATTTTTCAATATTTTCAATGGGCTGGTAAATCAATACCAATGCTTGTTGAGGTTTGTAACTTTGCACATATATAATTGAAGATTTAAAAGAGAAGAAAAATAATTTACAAAAAATTTTTGTTATTGTTTTGTTGTTGTTTTTTGTAATTAAAGAAAAGTCCTTATTTTTGATGGCGGGCATGATAACTCCTCACTGGAACATCGGAATCCGAAAATTCTAACGGTATTAGAAAGAGTACATGTCAGGCTCTCGTATGAACTAGGATTATTGACTTCGCTCTAAAATTAACAAAATGGTGGACCTTTGAAAAAATATTTTTGGAAAATCGCCGATTTTTTACCAAAAACCAAGTTAAAAAATAAGGAAGATCTTCACCGATTGGCTTTATCCTAGTTCATACGAGAGCTATACACTCCCAGAGAAACGTTGCAAAATTTGGAACCGATTGGATTATTGGTTTTTGAGTTATCGTGCCCGCCATTCGCAAAAAAATGTTTAGAGAAAAACGCGTTTAAAGTTTGAGAAGCCCTTCAGCCGTCACTTGATGCTGACACATTCACTTGAAATTTTGTAGAGACATTCTTTAATCAGTGTAGATTCGAATTATATCAACAATTTTGACCCCGAGAATGGGGGGGTGCCCTTAATAGAATATATCACTTGAAGGTCATTGTTTGGGGCACTTCGAAATGTGGCACGTGTCTGGAAGACCTAAAGTTCCGCTGTGACCATCTGGTGACATTTTGACACTAAACATTTATAAAAATCGTATCCCTTAAGATTTTGTTAATGTTCGAAATTACAGAATGATGTGTGTTAAGTTTCGTGAAAATCGGTTCAGATTTAGATATTGCTCCCACATGTAGCTTCGTCCGATTTAAGGTAAATGGTGCACCAAAGTCCCTAAATATCTTTCGATTTGCACGAAATTTGGCACAGCGTAATGAATAAGGTCTAGAATGATGTCTGTCAAATTTCGTGAAAATCGGTTCAGATTTATATATAGCTGCCATATATATCTTCGTCCGATTTTAGGAAAATAGTCCACTAAAGTCCCTATATATCTTTCGATTTGCACGAAATTTGGCACAGCGTACTAAATAAAGCCTAGAATGATGTGTGCAATGTCTCGTGAAAATCGGTTCAGATTTAGATATAGCTCCCATATATATTTTCCTCCGATTTTAGGTAAATAGTGCACCAAAGTCCGTATATATCATTCGATTTGCACGACATTTGGCATAAAGTGATGTGTGTTAAGTTTCGTGAAGATTGGTTCAGATTTAAATATAGCTCCCATATATATTTTCGTCCGATTTAAGGTAAATGGTGCACCAAAGTCCCTAAATATCTTTCGATTTGCACGAAATTTGGCACAGCGTAATGAATAAGGTCTAGAATGATGTGTGCTAAGTTTCGTGAAAATCGGTTCAGATTTAAATATAGCTGCCATATATATCTTCGTCCGATTTTAGGAAAATAGTCCACTAAAGTCCCTATATATCGTTCGATTTGCACGAAATTTGTCATAGCGTACTGAATTAAGGCTAGAATGAAGTGTGCTATGTTTCGTGAAAATCGGTTCAGATTTAGATATAGTAGCTCCCATATATGTTTTCGTCCATATAGGGTACTGAATTAAGTCTAGAATGATGTTGCTAAGCTTCGTGAAATGATCCATAGCTAGGCCGATTGTCACAACGTACTAATGTAATATAAATTGGTCTCTGGCAAGTTTCCCAGAAATCGGTTCAGATATAGATATATAACAAAAACACGTCGTCTTTTAGGATACATATGTAGAATATACCCAAAGTGGTGAAGGGTATCATATAGTCGGCCCCGTCCAACTTTACTACTTTCCTTACTGGTTTTCTCATATTCAAATGGAGATCTTCAAAAAAAAATATTTTCCCACTTTGGCAAATTCATATTATCTATTACACCAGTCAAATGCAGGATAGGATTCCAGGAATTTTCCCCACTCATATCGTTTTTAAAGATGTTGTTGTTTTATTTTCTTCCTGTATCTCATCTTACAACAAACACTAGCATAAATTAATTTATATGTAATTATTTATTTTTGGTTGGAATTGTGTGGTTCATTTATTCCGACGAAATAATGGAGCTTCAAAACAAATTGGGTTAATGGGCAAAACTTTCAAAAGATGGAAGTGGTTGTTGTTGTTTTTCTAATCTCCTCCGGTATAAAAGTTCGAATTTTTTTTTTTTTTGAAAATAATTTATTTCAATATAGAGATAATGAAGTAATGTGCCTGTAAAGAGCATATGCTCCTCTTCGGATAAGTAAGTAACTTCTAGCCATTGGCAGTTTTGCTAATTAATGGTGGTGGATATGTTTGCCTAAGGGTTTGGTGGTGGTGGTTTTGCCGAACTAATTAGTGGATTAGAGTTGTGGTAATCAGTTTTTAGTTGTTGTTTGCCTTTTTTGTTTTGCGACAGGTATTGATGGGGGGAGAGAAAAATAATGGAGTCGGAACACCCTTCCCCAAATGTACTCGGATGTATAGGATATATCTGGCTAAGGGCATTATTTAATATAAATCCATTGTTGTTGCTATTATTTACATATTTTTACCCTGTCCAATTTTCGTTTCGTTACAGGTGGCGCAAGATTTATTTGAAATTAATTTATGATACCTCAAGGTAAGCAAAGCGTTAAGGGTGTGGGTGGCGAAGACTTTGGTGCAGGCATCCTCCTGCAGAGATAAAGAAAGACACCTGGTGACAGATACAGACAGCGTGTTGAGGATCTGGAAGGAGCATTTTGATAAACTTCTGGTATCAAATAGTTGCGGTGAAGAGGATACCCCAGAACCAGTAATAGATAACGGTATAGAGTGCATACCACCTAGCCAGATGAGATCATAAAATCAATTAATCGGCTCAAGAACAATAAAGCAGCAGGAGCCGACGGGTTACAAGCCAAACTATACAAGTCTGGTGGTCAGATGGTGCTCAGGAGCATGTACCCGCTGATTATTGGCAATTTGGCTAGAGGAATGCATGTCCAGTTATGATTGGAACCTCAGCATCATGTGTCCCGTACACAAAAAGGGAGACAAGACGATATGTATCAACTATAGAGGAATAAGTCTCCTTCCCATCGCATATAAAGTGCTATCCAGTGTGCTGTGGGAACGATTGAAGCCAATGGTCAATGGCCAATTATTAGACCATACCAATGCAGCTTCAGACCTGGCAAATTCACCATTGACCAGATTTTCACTCTGCGCCAAATCCTGGAAAAAAAACTCACGAAAAACACATCGACACATACCACCTATTCGTCAATCCACCATTGACCAAATTTTCACTCTGCGCCAAATCCTGTAAAAACCCCACGAAAAACACTTCGACACATTCCTCGACATATTCGTCGACTATAAAGCCGCATTCGCGACAGCCCTATCCTATTCAGAGGTGTTTAAAGTCATGTCTACGTTCGGCATTCCTGCAAAATTAATTCGGCTATGCAGGATAACTTTAAACGGGCACAAGATCAACAGTTAAAGTCGGAAAGTACCTCTCGGAGCCCTTTAATACCGAATGAGGATTCAGACAAGGTGACAGTTTGTCGTGTGACCTTTTTTAACATCCTGCTGGAAAAGGTCATACGAGAGGCAAAAGTGAACAGAAATGCCACTCTGTACACCAAACCGCATATGTTACTCGCCTACGCCGCCGATGACATCGATATAATGGGTCGAACATTGCGTGAGGTAACAGAAACCTTTGAACAAATTAAGAAGGAGTCTGCCAAAGTGGTGGGTCTGGCAGAGATGCTTAGAGTACGTGGGTACCTACCTTGCGGTCTTACCCCACGGTGCTGTAAACACCAGTTAATAAAAAGGGTCAACCAACACCCCCACACCGAAATGTAGGTACCAATCGATCACACGTATTTGGACGCGATCACCTCCTTGGATGAGGAGCGGAGCCCATCTAAAACTCCTGCCTTTCTATGGGTCAGGCACCCGGTTGTAATGAAACTCCACACCGAGCCACAGCTCTACCCGCGATTTGGGTATAAACCACATCCAGCACGATGCTCCCCGAAGGTCCAACACAAACTACCAGGCTAGATCCGCAGACCTAGGGGCCCTGACACCCGTGCTACCGAAACCTTCGGTCAGGTTTATAGCCAAAGCTATTACCAGTAGAACCCCAAACAGTTCGAGACTGGTCACTCACAGACTATAGCCTCTGCCCAGCTTCATAGCCAAAGCTACTACCATTAGGACTATCATGCAGGCTCTCTACAATGAAACAATTGCTGAAAGGGGATACAATGCAAAAGTGACCACCAACATCACACGATATTGGTAGCCACCATGCATCTCACCCCTCCCAACAATTATTCCACAAGCCTGCTAGTCCGGGAATGGTCCCCCACAGACTAAACTCTGCACGTTTTCGTAGCTACTACCATTTGAACTAGTAACTGCAGGCTCTCCACAATGGAATGACCATAAAGAGAGGATGAAAACAGATGCAAACACCAACACCTCTCGATGCTAATTCCCACACCGTCTCCATCCTCACCCAATGATCATTCCACAAGCCTACAAAGTTCGGAAATGGTAACCCTACTAGTTTCGATCCACGATCCGGGACTAGTAAACCCAAAGACACCACCGGAACACCAGAATACCCTCACGGCAATCCGCACAACATACACCAAACAACAAAACCTCCCAACATCACAACAGTCCACACAACCCATCCACACAGGACAGTGACCGCAACCACTTGGGTATCCGGCCCGTCGGATCAAACACACTGGACAGTGAGGTGGGTCTGGCAGTATATGGCGAGTAGACCCGGACCAACTTTGGAACTTGAAAACTACAGCTTCGAGGTAGTTAAAGATTTTATATACCTTGGTACCGCCATAAATAAAACGTATGACATCAGTTTTGAAATTCGGAGAAGGAGAAGTGATGGCCAACCAATGCTACTATGGTCTGAGCAAACAACTCAAAAGCAAGGCCACCTCCCGCCATACCAAATTCACACTCTACAAGACGCTGTTACTACCCGTGCTGTTATATGGATCTGAAGCATGGAGCATACTTACGCAAGCAGATGTGGCAGCTCTTGGAGAGTTTGAGAGAGAAAAATTCTCCGAAAGATCTATGGGCCGATCTGCGTTGAGACGGTGAATATCGCCATCGAATGAACCATGAGTTGTACCAGCTATTCTCGGACCTCGACATTGTTGTTAGACGTATTGAGCTGCAGCGATTACGTTGGCTAGGTCATGTTCGGCATGCCGAATGGATGAAGATGCCCCAGTCCAGAAGGCATAGGCAAAAGCGAACCAGCTGATGGTTCCCGCAGAAGGGGAAGACCAAAAATACGTTGGAAACATCAAGTCGAAGAGAACATTGCCGAAAATGGTCTTTCAAATTGGAAAAACTGCACAAAAGATCGACGCACCTGGAAATCTTTTCTAAGCTCGGCTTATGGAACGAAAGTTCTGTCAAAAGCCAGAGTAAGGTAACTTCAAAATTTTGTTTTAAACCAATAAGGAAAGTAGTAAAGTCGGACTGGGCCGACTATATGATACCCTTCACCACTTTGGGTATATTCTACATATGCATCCAAAAACGCGACGCGTTTTTGTTATATATCTATATCTGTACCGTTTTCAGGGAAACTTGCCAGAGACTAATTTATATTACTTCAGTACGTTGTGTCAATCGGCCTAGCTATGGATATTTTCACGAAGCTTAGCAACATCATTCTAGACTTAATTCAGTACCCTATACCAAAACTCTTGCAAATCGAAATTACATAAAATCGGACGAAAATATATATGGGAGCTATATCTAAATCAGAACCGATTTTCACGAAACTTAGCTCACGTCATTTTAGCCTTAATTCAGTACGCTATGACAAATTTCATGCAAATCAAAACATTTCCAGGGACTTTAGTGGACTATTTACCTAAAATCGGACGAAGCTATATATGGGAGCTATATCTAACTGTGAACCGATTTTCACGAAACTTAGCACACATCATTCTAGACTTAATTTAGTACGCTGTGCCAAATTTCGTGCACATCGAAAGATATATAGGGACTTTGGTGCACAATTTACCTTAAATCGGACGAAGATATATATGGGAGCTATATCTAACTGTGAACCGATTTTCACGAAACTTGGCAGACATCGCTGTAGACCTTATTCATTACGCTGTGCCAAATTTCGTGCACATCGAAAGATATATAGGGACTTTGGTGCACAATTTACCTTAAATCGGACGAAGATATATATGGGAGTTATATCTAACTGTGAACCAATTTTCACGAAACTTGGCAGACATCATTGTAGACCTTATTCATTCCGCTGTGCCAAATTTCGTGCAAATCGAAAGATATATAGAGACTTTGGTACACCATTTACCTTAAATCGGACGACGCTATATATGGGAGCTATATCTAAATCTGAACCGATTTTCACGAAACTTAGCACACATCATTCTAGACTTAATTTAGTACGATGTGCCAAATTTCGTGCAAATCGAAAGATATATAAGGACTTTGGTATACCATTTACCTTAAATCGGACGAAGATATATATGGGAGCTATATCTAAATCTGAACCGATTTTTCCCAATTTCAATAGGGTTCGTCCTTGGGCCAATTAAGTGACCTGTGCCAAATTTCATCCAAATCGGATCATAAATGCGACCTGTACTTTGTTAACAAAAATACATGGACGGACAGACGGGCATGCATAAATCGACTCAAAAAGTGATTCTATGCATATTCTCAAAAGGAACTATGGGTCTATCTCGATTATTTTTGCCTATTACAAGCATATGCACAAGGCCATAATACCCTGTACCACACTGTGGTGAAAATCGACTCCTTGCTATCAACCTCCTAAAAGCATGCTATATTTTAAATCATTTTTCATTCAAATGTCTGTAATCAAAAATAATTCAATCATAAAAAAGTTGTCGTTTTCTTCTTCTTCGTCTTCGTGACAATTCTTCCGAACTCATTTAATAAAACATTTCTTGCATCAAAGTTCCGAACTAAACAAAAGTCATTTAACTTAAAAACAAAGAAGTAAAATGAAGAGAGGACAACAACAATGGCAATACAAATTGGAAACAGAGTAAACAATTATCATTCATCATTGTCACTGGACCGGATGGTCGAACCTCGAAGCGTCGGGGGCATTACAATTCATTTTTGAACCTGTGTGTGTGTGTGTCGCCCAAAACACACAAAATGGTCACACGAAATATTTTCATGGCAAAAAATGAGGGAGGAAGCAGGGACTCACTTCTGTGCGGATTTCATTGGAAATGTAACTGCAAATTATCGAAGTAACGGTAAACTCTCATTATAAACTTAACAGAAAAAATGGTAGCAACAACAACAACAACTACAGTATCAGATTGTGATGACATTAGATTTCTGGTGGAACCCTCCCCCCCACAAACCACCTCCTCCACCACATCGCAAGTATTAAATTCCGCCACACTTGTATCTTAATGTGAAGCTAAAGGGAGGGTAGCATTTGGTCATTCCGACATAGAGATAGTCTTAGATAAACAAACACGAATTCCAACACCAAAACAAATTAGAAAATAATGACAAAGAAAACACCCCAAAAAGAAACTTGAACTTTAGATGCTGTGCTTCGGACCCCCAGCGAACCAGGGGAAATGGAGGGTAAAGCACGGATAAGGAGGGTGTATGGGGGAGATTTGTAATGGCCAGCTACCTTTTTGTCCTTGTAATTTTTGTTTAGATGGTCGGGCTATTAAAAAATTAGTATTTCCTTTTTTTTTTTTGTAAAAAGAGAAGAAGCGGGATATTGAGAGTAGGTCCAAAAAGAGCACAGAGGGTTGGCTCGGTACCTTCTAAGGAAAATTTTTAAATTGGAGGCAAAAAAAAAATAAAGTATATGGATAACTTCCCCCAGAAGGACATGGGGATAACTTCCCCGAGAAGGACATGGGGACTTGATAAGGTTTTGAATATATCGGAAGAAATTCATCGACATCTATGTTTCCCCAACTGTCGGAAGAAGTTCGCCAGTGAATTTACTTTCCCCCAAATGACCGGAGTTCCCACAATTTACTTCCCCATCCACCTCTTTTCATCCTCTAATTAATTTTTTTCTTACAATTTATTTCCTTCCCCATCCCTTTGCTCTCTCTGTTCTCCCTCAAACCACAACCTCACAAAAATCTCTCCCCCTCCCCCCGAAAACTTCATTTCATTTGCATTGATTTCCATCAATTTGGTCCCGAGTAAATACAAATATGGACCAAAAAGGAAAACATTTAGTTGGTTAACTTCCCCCAGAAGGACATGGGAATTTCAACAGTTTCTGAAAAAAATCGATTTTTTAATTCTTCCTACCTTTAAAGTCGGAAGAAATTCGCCAGTAAATTCATGTTTCCCCCAAATGACCGGAGTTACTTCCCCATTCCACCACTCTCACCATCCTCTATTTTAATTTCTTACAATTTATTTCCTTCCCCATCCCCTCGCTCTCTCTTCGCTACCTCCTCAACCACAACCTCACAAAAATCTCACCTCCTCCCCCCTCGAAAATTTCATTTGCATTGATTTCCATCAATTTGCTGCCGATACACTATCTGACTTCCAAATGTCTTTCTTCATCAATTGCATGTTAATTTTTCTTGTTGTTGTTTTCGGTGTTGTTGTTGCTACCTTTCATTCGAATATCAATTGGAATCCTTGAAAGCGAACATGCCTAATGGCTATCTAGGACGACAGCAGCAGCAGTAATAACAACAACAACGAGAAGAAATACAAAACAATTATAAAGAAAATATTCAAATCATTTAGATTGATTCAATTCAGTTTGGTTTTGAAAAGAAAAACAAAACAACAAAATGTTCTAAAGATATTTTGAAATTTCCAAACATTTGCTACAGAAGTTATTTGGACTCCTGCTGGTCATGACAGACGAAATAAATGGCAGTTTGGAATTTTGATATTTGGCTCAAAGAAAATTCAAATGGAAGATTATAAAGGGAGGTGAAGGTGGGAAGCGGCATAACTCTTCAAAATATCGGAGGGTGGGTTAACACAAGGCATGGATTTTTTTAAAAAATATTTTTTGAAGATCAAGCTGGCACTTTTCTTGATCGAAGGCAGGCCTTTTATATATCTAAGGCTGGTCTTCCATAGATCGAAGGCTGGATTTTTATAGATCCAAAGCAGACCTTTTGTAGATCGAAGGCTGGCCTTTTAAAGATCCAAAGCTGGTCTTTTAAAGATCTAAACCTGGCCTGTTCTTGATCGAAGGCTTGCCTTTTATAGATCTAAGGATGGCCTTTTATAGACCAAAGGTTGGCCTTTTTATAGATCGAAGGCTCGTCTTCCATAGATCGAAGGCTGGACTTCTATAGGGCGAAATCTGGTCTGGTCTAGAACGAAGGCTGGCCTTCTTTAGATCAAAGGCTGGTCTTCAATAGATCGAAGGCTGGTCTTCTATATATCAAAGGCTGGACTTATATAGATCGAAGACTGGCCTTTCATAGATTGAAGTCTGACCTTCTATAGATTGAAATCTGGCCTTCTATAGATCGAAAGCTGGCCTTCGAAGGCTGGCCTTCTATAGATTGAAGGCTGGCCTTCTGAAGATCGAAGGCTGGCCTTCTATAGATTGAAGGCTGGCCTTCTGAAGATGGCCTTCGAAGGCTGGCCTTCTATAGATTGATGGCTGGCCATCTGTAAATGGAAGGCTGGCCTTTTATAGTTTAAAGGCTGGCCTTCCAAAGGTAGAATGCTGACCTTCCATAGATCGAAAGCTGGCCTTTTATAGATCGAAGGCTGACATCTCATAGATCGAAGGCTGGTCTTTTATAGATATAAATCTGGCCTTTTCTTGATCGAAGGCTGGCCTTCCATAGATCAAAAGCTGCCCTTTTATAGATCGAAGGCTGACATTTCATAGATGGAGGGCTGGCCTTTTACAGATCCAAAACTGACCTTTTCTTGATCAAAGACTGGTCTTCTATAGATCGAAGGCTGGCCTTCTATAGATCGAAGGCTGGTCTTTAATAGATCGAATGCTGGCCTTTTATAGATTGAAGGCTGACCTTTTATAGATCCAAAGCTGGCCTTTTCTTGAACGAAGGCTGGCCTTATATAGATTGAAGGCTGGCCTTTTATAGGTTAAAGGCTGGCCTACTATATATAGAAGGCTGTCCTTCCGTAGATCGAAGGCTGGCCTTCTATAAATTGAAAGCTGATCTATAGATTGAAAGCTGGCCTTCTGTAGATTGAAGGCTGGCCGTCTATAAATCAAAAACTGACCTTCTGTATATCGTAGGCTGGTCTTCTGTAGATCAAAGGCTGGACTTCTGAAGATCGAAGGCTGTCCTTCCCTAGATCGAAGGCTGGCCTTCTATAGATCGATGTCTGGCCTTCTGTAAATCGAGGACCGGCCTTCTGTAGAACGAATGCTGGTCTCCTATGGATCGATGGCTGGCCTTTTATAAATCGATGGCTGGCCTACTATGACTGCCCTCCTTCTGTAGATCGAAAGTTTACCTATTGTAGATCGGAGGTTTTTCTATTGTAGATGGAAAGCTCGCCTTCTGTAGAACGAATGCTGGTCTCCTATGGATCGATGGCTGGCCTTTTATAAATCGATGGCTGGCCTACTATGACTGCCATCCTTCTGTAGATCGAAAGTTTACCTATTGTAGATCGGAGGTTTACCTATTGTAGATGGAAAGCTCTTCTTCTGACCATCTGATCCTCTGCTGGTCTTTTGTAGGTTTAAGACTGACTTCCTATATATCAAAGGCTGGTCTTATATAGATCGAATGTTTGATTTCGGCATATCAATTGTAGGTCTTCTAATGATCGATGTTTTGTCCTCTGAATTTTAATGGCTGGCGTCCTGTAGATAGAAGGATGGTCCTTTAAAGATTTAATTCCTTATCAGCAGCAGCCTTCTATAGACCAATGACTGGGTGTCTAGGGATCGAAGACTGGCATCCTATTTTCATAATGTATAATTTGCAGGTATGCATATTAGCCTAACATTTGTTAGCCTCCACGACCAATGACCTCGGCAGGCTGCAGGTTATTATCCCTCCCCAAAAATGCCTGACTGCGGCTTTTCAATGTGTCAAAATTTACTGTCACTGGATAATGAAGTAATGCAGTTACTGCAGTTGGGTTACTGTCCTGCTCTTCTACCCCCTCCCTACTACTTGGTCAGTGGGTTAGGTTAGGCCAGTAGTGTTTGGTTGTCTATATGTTGGTGTTGATGATTCGGACGAGGATATGCTGGCCAATGGACTGCTGTGGCTTTTTGTTCTGTGGTCAGCTGGCACCAAAATGAAAAAAAGAAAACAACAACAAAATTTGTATAATTTATTTTCAAATCACAATGCAATGGAGTTATTACATAGCCCATCCAATATGTTTGAAATGGAGCTCGTATTGGACCCGGTTTAGATTTTTTCAAGGGTCCACAAGTAATTTGAAATTACTACCAAACGAAAATAACTATTTTTCTGAAAAAAATAGATGTTGTCCTTTGGGCAACATGTCACATGCCCTCTCTAATATCCCGACACTGATAAGCTGTAGCTCACCCACACACACACGCATTCACAGTTTTGATTTCCCTTTGCAGCAATAAAACATATTTGCATTTGTTGTCCCCCCACCCCAAAAAAAAAGGTTGCAGTGTCATTTCGAACAAAACAAACCCCGGACGAAGGACCTTCGATATCACTGTGGTTTGCGGGAGCGGATGGCATGGAGAATTCTTTTGAATCGAACAGTAGCAAATGTTGTGCCTTGTCGCCTTATCCAACCAACCAACTCATAACCTCATATATGCATGACAGGAGGGAGCTCTACTGGCACATTGTTACCACATATTCTGACAGCTTTTGGCTTTAAGCTAATATCTTGTTGATATTATAGTGGGTGATACTTTGGCCCACACCCCATGGAGAGGGTAACAGGGAGGAATGTGGAGAGAATGGTGCGGTTTTGGGTTTTGTGGTATTGTGCTACATATCAAATGGTGATAACCAAAATTTATACATCATTGTCTACATATGATAGGCAGACAGGAAATGTGGTTGCGGGTGAGGATGAGGAGAGGGAGGTGTTAGGAAAGTGAAAAAATATGTTATTTTATTTTTCATTCAACGAGGGGAATTTTTTATGGAAACGAACACAGAAGACCAGCCATCGATCTATAGAAGGCCAGTTTTCGTTCCATAAAAGGCCAGTCTTCGATCTATAAAAGGACTGTCGCAAAGACCAGCTTTCGATGTATAGAAGACCCCCTATCGATCTATAGAAGACCAGCCTTCGATCTATAGGAGGCCAGCCTTCGATCTATAGAAGGCCAGACTTCGATCTATTGAAGGCCATCTTTCAATCTGTAGAAGGCCAGACTTCAACCTATAGAAGGCCAGCCTTCGATCAATAGAAGGCCAGCCTTCGATCAATAGAAGGCCAGCCTTCGATATATAGAAGGACAGACTTCGATCTATAGAACGCCAGCTTTCAACCAATAGAAGGCCAACCTTCGATCTATCGAAGGCCAGCTATTTATTGAAGGCGAGAAGGTCAGCCTTCGATCTACAGAAGACCAGCCTTCAATCTATAGATGGTCAGCCTTCGATCTATAGAAGGCCAGCCTTCAATCTGTAGAAGGCCAGCCTTCGATCTACAGAAGGCCAGACATCGATCTATAGAACGCCAGCCTTCAATCTATAGAAGGTCAGCCTTCGGTCTATCGAAAGCAAGCCTTCAATTTGTAAAGGTCCAGCCTTCGATCTACAGAAGGCCAGTCTTCGATTTATTAAAGGCCAGACTTCGTCCTATAGAACGCCTGCCTTCAATCAATAGAAGGCCAGCCTTGAATC
Source organism: Musca vetustissima (assembly GCF_032173495.1). NCBI lineage: Eukaryota > Metazoa > Arthropoda > Insecta > Diptera > Muscidae > Musca > Musca vetustissima. The sequence continues at coordinate 1,678 of NW_026879684.1, read as the reverse complement.
TACAGAAGGTCAGCCTTCGATCTACAGAAGGCCAGCCTTCGATCTATAAAAGGACAGCCTTCAAACTATAAAAGCCCAGCCTTCAAACTATAAAAGCCCAGTCTTCGAACTATAGAAGGCCAACCTTCGATGAATAGAAGGCCAGCCATGGATCTACAGAAGGTCAGCCTTCGATCTACAGAAGGCCAGCCTTCGATCTATAAAAGGACAGCCTTCAAACTATAAAAGCCCAGCCTTCAAACTATAAAAGCCCAGTCAGGCCAGGCTTCGATCTATAACAGGCCAGCCTTCGATCTATAAAAGGCCAGCATTCGATCTATAAGGGCCAGCCTTCGATCTATAAAAGGCCAGCATTCGATCTATAAGGGCCAGCCTTCGATCTATAAAAGGCCAGCCTTCGATTTATAAAAGGCCTGCTTTGATCTACAAAAGGCCAGCCTTCGATCTATAAAAGGCCAGCCTTCGATCTATAAAAGGCCAGCCTTCGATCTATTGGAAGCCACCCTTCGATCTATAAAAGGCCAGGCTTCGATCTATAAAAGGCCAGCCTTCGATCTACGAAAGGCCAGGCTTCGATCTATAATAGGCTAGCCTTCAACCTATAGAACGTCATTTCTTGTTCCGCATTTATTTTGCCATCTATTGAAAGTGAATGCCATTGGAAATTTTCCCAAAAATAAAAAAGTCATAAAAAAGTGTGAAAACGTGATTTTCATGACCAAATACGGAGATTCCTCCAAGCATAAATTCGAATTCCATACGAATTCGAAAACTAAAAAAATGTTGGGTGGCACAATAAACTTTTTTTAGCCAACAATTTCATACGGCAGCACAATTGCCCTGTGCTTTCCATCCTCCCTCCCTTGCATTGTCCCTTTTAAACAATATCTGACTGACTCAATAGAGGGTCTTTCATCACCTCCATACCTGATGGAATGCCGGCGAATGTTAGCTCCGGAATAATAATTTTTTGAAAATTGCAATGCATAAATTTTATTCGCTTTCAATTGTTGGGAAAAAACCCTCACCACCCTACACCCACCCTACCACTACACTATTAGGTGTCAGTGTGTGTGTGCGGGGTAGGGGATTAGGTGTATGTGTGTGCAGCTGTTTGTGTCGGTATATTTTCAAGTCTACATCATAATTGTGAACGTGATAAGTTCGTTCGATGGAATAAAAATATTTTTTAAATTGTTCAATTGCAAATTTTTATAGAAGAAAATAGAGACTGAGGGAGAGGTATACCACGCCTTTTAGAGGCTAAGGAGATGCAAAGACATTTAAATAATTTCCCCCAGTAAAACTAGAATTGAAAACATGTTCCACATTTAAATCGTTCAGCATAGGAAAGGGAGTCCCTTCCCTTCCCGCCTTTCCGCCGAATTCTTTTAGTAAGAAAAGCATCTCCTATTCCCCTTGAATATATCTGCGTGTTTCTATGTTTGTATGTATGTGTGTTTTCAGATCTGTTACTAAATGTTTTTTTAGCAAGAGAAGAGGGTGGGGCGGAGGGTTCGTCTGTTGCATATCCATCTAAATATTTCAAGTTAACAAAAAGACACTTGACTTGTTTCCATTCTCTTCAATGGAAACAAGGGGTGTGCGTACGTTCGGAAAACAATAGAACATGGAAATGTCACAGAGATTCTTAGGCAACTGCACGATGGAGGGCAAC
>NW_026879683.1:0-28157 GCF_032173495.1 Musca vetustissima | reverse complement strand
CGACTATCCCCAGGCGTATTTTTTTAAGCGACTATCCCCAGTCGATGATTTTTTTAAAATATTTTTTGAAGCGACTATCCCCAGTCGATGATTTTTTTAAAATATTTTTTGAAGCGAATATCCTCCCCAGGCGTAGATTTTTTTTAAATATTTTTTTGAAGCGAATATCCCCAGACGTGGATTTTTTAAACATATTTTTTGAAGCGACTATCCCCAGGCGTGGATTTTTTTAAATATATTTTTTAAGCGAATATCCCCAGGCGTGGATTTTTTAAATATTTTTTTTAAGCGAATATCCCCAGGCGTGGATTTTTTAAATATTTTTTTTTAAGCGACTATCCCCAGGCGTGGATTTTTTTAAATATTTTTTTTAAGCGACTATCCCCAGGCGTGGATTTTTTTAAATATTTTTTTTAAGCGAATATCCCCAGGCGTGGATTTTTTTAAATATTTTTTTTAAGCGAATATCCCCAGGCGTGGATTTTTTAAATATTTTTTTAAGCGAATATCCCCAGGCGTGGATTTTTTAAATATTTTTTTAAGCGAATATCCCCAGGCGTGGATTTTTTAAATATCCCCAGGCGTGGATTTTTTAAAACTAATTTTTGAAACGACTATCCCCAGGCGTGGGTTTATTTAAATATTTTTTTGAAGCGACTATCCCCAGGCGTGGATTTTTTTAAATATTTTTTTTAAGCGAATATCCCCAGGCGTGGATTTTTTTGAAGCGATTATCATCAAGCGTGTTTTGGTTAAAAGTAATTTTTGAAACGAATATCCCCAGGCGTGGATTTTTTAAACATATTTTTTCAAACGACTATCTCCAGGCGTGGATTTTTTAAACATATTTTTTCAAACGACTATCTCCAGGCGTGGATTTTTTAAACATATTTTTTCATACCAATTTTTCATACAAAAAAATTCCTTTTCCCGAAACACCAAATTTTTTTTGACATGATTGCTGTCCACCTGGTTGGATTGCTGGTTCCTTACACCTGTTTTGTTTCTGGCGCATATTTGAATTCCGTACCATTAGTCCCCCAACACCACCATCAATATCTCTCCAGCATTCAGATCTCTAACAACTAATTTTTTTTATGGTTAATTTCTAAATGATTCGTTGCGGCTCGTGGTAGTCAAGCCAAGCTAGACCCATGGTATGTTTGTCTGTTTTCCACCCCTTAGGCTGTGGCTATGGCTTGACTTGACTGCAATCAATTTCGTGTGTGTCGATTTTTGTTGTTGCAACAGCGTTATAGCCAAATTAAGAGTGTGTCCCAAGTCTTAATCTATAAAATGAATTAGAGTGATTTTGTCGAAAGATTTTTTTATGAAACCAGTTTGTTTCTCCTCATAAATGGGTATGAAGAAAACTGTCCAAATTTAGTTGGTTTGGTGCCAAAGTTGGCTGGACAAGTTGCATGGTTGTTCGATTTTCCCCCCAAAAAAACCAAACAACAACATATTTTCTTGATGTTGTTATTTTTTGTGTGTGTTTTTTTATTGGTAAATTTTAGTTACATCGCTTTTCTATTTTTCCATTTGAAGTGAAATTATTTTAGTTTCTAATTTCTTCTAGTTTTGGTAATGGAATTTACAACAACAACAACATATTTGTTGTCACTCCTGATTTTACTTTCAATAGAAAATGTAACAAAAACCAGAAATTGTGACAAAGTTGTGACAAGAAAAGTACCGGACCACTAGAGGTCTCTAGAAGGGATACCCCGCAACTGAGACTATGGAACCCATTTAGGGTCTTGAATTATATGTCAATTATAATATTCTAGTCACAAGACTCCTGGTTACAATAAAGCCTTTCAGGCGTACTCCCACTTGATCCTTCTTATAAATAATTGAAATATTTTTAAGTGAAGATCTTTGGATGTTCGAAGAGACCAATTTGTTATGAACTTCCTGGAAACCCCCCTCCTTCATATTTCATACCTAGCTGATACACCTGTTTCATTCCCACTTTCTCCATAACTATTCGACGATTTTTCCAAACTAAGGCGTGGATTTATTAAAGAATATTTTTCAAGGGCCAACTAAGGCGTGGATTTATTAAAGAATATTTTTCAAGGGCCAACTAAGGCGTGGATTTATTAAAGAATATTTTTCAAGGGCCAACTGAGGCGTGGATTTATTAAAGAAGAAATATTTTTCAAGGGCCAACTAAGGCGTGGATTTATTAAAGAATATTTTTCAAGGGCCAACTGAGGCGTGGATTTATTAAAGAATATTTTTCAAGGGCCAACTGAGGCGTGGATTTATTAAAGAATATTTTTCAAGGGCCAACTGAGGCGTGGATTTATTAAAGAATATTTTTCAAGGGCCAACTGGCGTGGATTTATTAAAGAATATTTTTCAAGGGCCAACTGAGGCGTGGATTTATTAAAGAATATTTTTCAAGGGCCAACTGAGGCGTGGATTTATTAAAGAATATTTTTCAAGGGCCAACTAAGGCGTGGATTTATTAAAGAATATTTTTCAAGGGCCAACTGAGGCGTGGATTTATTAAAGAATATTTTTCAAGGGCCACCTGAGGCGTGGATTTATTAAAGAATATTTTTCAAGGGCCAACTGAGGCGTGGATTTATTAAAGAATTTTTTTCAAGGGCCAACTGAGGCGTGGATTTTTTAAGAATATTTTTCAAGGGCCCTGTAGAGGTTTTCTGTTTATTAAAGACCCAATAAACGGCCTTCTGCCTCTAGAAGTCCCAGGCCTTCTTTCTGTAGAATACTCCTTAATCAATCTACGGTCCTTAGAAGGTCCATTAAAGGGTATTCTTACTATTCAAGGTATATTAAAGCATCTTGCGGCTATAGAAGGGTGTATTAAGTAACCATAGAAGATCCATTAAAGAATCTTCAGCAAATAAAAGTCTCCTCAATGGGTCCCATTAAAAATTAACCCCTTTATTGGGAGTCCTATTTTTATCGGTCTCTCACTTCGAACAAAAATTTTCCAATTTTTTTGTTTATTAAAGACCCAATAAACGGCCTTCTGTCTCTAGAAGACCCAGGCCTTATTTGTGTAGAATACCTTCCCTAGAATGTCCATTAAAGGGTATTCTGACTATTCAAGGTATATTAAAGGATCTTCTGGCTATAGAAGCATGTATTAAGTAACCATAGAAGATCCATTAAAAAATCTTCAGCAAATAAAAGCATCCTCAATGGGTCTTATCAAAAATTTACACCTTTATTGGGTGTCCTATTTTTATCAGTCTCTCACTTCGAACTAATTTTTTCCAATTTATTTTGGCTCCTGCAAACACTGTGTCGGCTCATAAATTGCATTTAAATTGCCAGCAATTTTTATTGAGCATCATAATATCAACGTCTTCTCACCATTAACGACACCAAAGGATCGAAAATGGCAAACGAAAAAATATGCAGCCCAAAGAGATGCGCCATAGACCAAAAAACTCCTCACTTTTTCTAACCTCCCAAAAAACACACACACACACATATGACTCTAATAACAACAACAACACCAAAAAGCCACTTGCAACCGACCAAACAACCAACCTTAAATTAATGTTTATGGCCAAGATGTAAATTAGACAGGTTGTTGTTCGGTTGGTTGGTTGGTTTCTTTCGGTTGTATGGCTGGCTGCCTGTTTGGCTCTTTAGCAGCAGCAATACCACCACCAACGACTCCTTCTTTTTTGTGAAGAAGATGAGGCCCTTCGTTAGCGGCAATTGTTAAACATTTGCATTTAATTTTTCTACACGCAAATCCACATGCCAAGCCAAGCTGTGCCACCATTCCAACCTCTGTTTGGTCCGATACTTTGGCACTCGTCGTCGCTGTCTTCGTCCACATCATTTCCACATTTTGTTGCACATTTATTAAAGCAGGAAGTGTTGATTAAGCGCAACAAGATGGATTGAATGTCTATTTGTTGGCCGATTACTTGCTTAGATATGAACAAACCGAACTATATATGTGTGTATGGGTGTACGTAGATATGTTTATGAAATGGAAGGAAACACTAAAGGAGGTAGAAAACTAATTTAGCATTCTAATGGTATTCTACCGGTTGGCAGAAAAACAACAACAACAACATGTCGCCATCTATTAAAACCTCAACTTCAAAGGGGTTATTTATGGATTTCTAAAGGTTTCTAATAGAAGAGAATGCTACGACGTCTCGAAAGAGGATCCCGGATATAAAAACATCTTAAGCATCTGAGAGATCGGGTATAAGAAACGTTGAAGGGTCTTAAAAACAAATTGTAATAACTGAACACCTGGTTTGGATCTTGGAAACTATTTGTTAATAACTAAACACCAAGACCTTAATGGACCATAAAAAAATATTCTCTAAAAAATCCACGACTTGGTGGCTTAAGAAAAGATATTTTTTTAAAAAAATCCACGCCTTGGTGGTAGTAGAAAAAATATTCTTTAAGCATGTTATTCGATTTTTACAATGGGACAAAAGTATGCAAATCGACTTCAAACAAATATCAATAGGTCATCAAGAGGTCTGTACTTCTAGAAAACGCAACTAAGTATTTCTATGCTCAATTTTGTTCGTTGTGCAAAATTTAATGTCATTCTGACTAACATGAGGAGTTTGATGTTCAATTTACTTAAAATCGGGTGAAAATATATATGGAAGTTATATCGTAATATGAACCGATTTCAACGAAACTTGTCACAGGTTAGGTAATACAAATTTCAGTACGTTTTGTTCAACCATATATTGGATCCTTGGTGCGTCAATTATTTAAAATCAATCTATAATAAAACGGAGCTATATCTAAATCTCAACCGATTTTCACGAAACTTGGCACACATCAGTCTGGACTACGCTATGCCTAATTTCGTGCAAATCGATGGATATATAGGGACTTTGGTGCACCATTTACATGAAATCGGACGAAACTATATATGGGAGCTATATCTTAATCTGGACCGATTTTCTCGGAACTTTGCAGACATCACTCTAGGCTCACTTCAGTGCGTTATGCCAAATTTCGTGCAAATCGAGGGATATATAGGGATTTGGTGCACCATTTACATGAAATCGGACAATACTATATATGGGAGCTATATCTAAATCTGGACCGATTTTCACGAAACATGGCACACATCAGTCTGAACTAAATTCAGTACGCTTTGCCAAATTTCGTGCAAATCGAAGGATATATAGGGACTTTGGTACACCATTTACCTGAAATCGGACGAAACTATATATGGGAGCTATATGTAAATGTGGACCGATTTTCTTGAAACTTGGCAGACATCACTCTACGCTCAATTCAGTACGTTATGCCAAAATTCGTGCAAATCGAAGGATATATAGGGACTTTGGTGCACCATTTACCTGAAATCGGACGAAACTATATATGGGAGCTATATCTAAATCTGAACCGATTTTACCCAATTCCAATAGGGTTCGTCCTTGGGCCAAATGAATGAGCTGTGCCAAATTTTATCCAATTCGAATAATAAATACGGCCTGTACATTGTTTACAATTTAACATGGACAGACGGACGGACATGCGTAAATCGACTTAGAAATTGATTCTATGCATATTCTCAAAAGGAACCATGGGTCTATCTCGATTCATTTTGCCTGTTACAAACATATGCACAAAGACATAATACCCTGTACCACAGTGTGGTGAAGGGTATAAAAAAGCCAGGCCTTGATGGCTTAAAAAATATGTTTAAAAAAGCCACGCCTTGGTGGTCTAAGAAAAAATATTCTTTAAAAATTTTACGCCTAGATGGGCGTGGTATTCTTTAATAACTCGACTAACTCATAGAAAAAATCTATTTAATTATAGAAACTAATATTGATTGATTATCTGAGGCAATTGTTTCTCAAAACTCATTATAGGCTCATTAACCACTAAGTATTTCAAAATAAAAAAAAAAAAAAAACAGATTGGAAAAAATCCATCTTCATTTGAAGAAAAGAATGAATGAAGAAAGAAGAAAGGAATTTCCATTTCATGGCAGATTTGTTGTTTTCCAACTATTTTTTGTGGTTATGCTTTTTACGATCATCTTTGCAAGCACCATTAGATTGGTTCCCATAGAGCTGTTTAAAATCCACAAAGTTGAATTTGTCTTTCTTTCGGGATGATAGAATAATAAAGGTCAAACATAACTCGAATTTCGATAGAGACTTAAATTTTTACCGAAGCTTCAACTAAGCTTAGTAAATGTCTTACTTAAAATGTCATTACACAAAAATAAACCTGTTCTGCGCTTTTAAAGTCAATAAAAGAAAATATAAAACATCATATAAACAAGCGGTGGCTTAAAGAGGCCGGTCTCCGGTCTCAAGATCAAGCATTATCGCCACTAATTCAGAGTTCCTCTTGAAATTGCAAACATCAAATTATGAAAATTCCATTCGAAACAAAAATTAGTTCACTTGTTAACGGTTAATGCTTGAAACTAATTTTCAATGAAATCCAAACGAAATGAAATGCGTTTCATTTTTTTCAAGTCGGATACATTCTGGCAGAATGGCTGACTGCCTAGCTGCTGAATGACTTGCTTGCCTTAGCAAAAGAAAACTCCACGGAAAGTAAGTGGCAAGTGTTACACATCCACTACAGAGTTGAGCTTTCATATTTCGCACATAAATCTCTCTAGAAAATTATTTTAAAACAACAAAAACGCGAAAAAAAACTTTCTCTAGAAATTCTCTCAAACCACAAAAAAATGAAAACAAATTAGAATGTGTTCTACATTGAATTTGTATGTATTCTGGCAGGTTGTGTTCGTTCGGCGGTTGGGTCAACAGGTCGCTTGTTGGTAAATTTATGTGTAGCAACAATTAATGGGTAAAAAGTAGATGAAGTAGATTCATACTGATTTCTGAAAAATTCTTAAGGCTGTGGAAGACCTGAAGGTCTTCAGAGAAATAATTAGGAACCTTGATTAGGTTTACAATGTCCACATTGGAAGAAGACACATATTTTCAATTATGGAGAACAATGGGTGACGACTGATGATACTGTGTGTGTTTTCCCGGTTGTATTACCTGAAAATCCGATTCAATATTTCAGGGATCCGAATTTAGTTTCCGCAAAAAAAAATGTTATAAACTTGTTTATACGAAATTTATAGTGAGACCCTATCTAAAACCTTACGAGCGACATTTTTGTAGAATATTTGCAGGTCAATTCCCTGAATTATGTCGCCATAGTTTGTCCTTCTGAGTTCTTAATGTACTTGCTAAGGGCTTTCATCCCCATTATGAAGGTATTAAATAGTACTACACCCGAGGAAAGTCGTCTGTGTATAGAATACCTGCCTTAGAAGACCTGAAGGAAGTCTTCTGTCTCTATAAGACCTGAAGGAGGGCTTTTGTCTTCAAAAAAATCTGAGGAGGGTCTTCCGTATTTGGAAAACCTGCGGGAGGTCTTCTGCCTTTTGAAGACATGTAGCAGGTCTTCTGTCAGTAGAAGAGCTGAAGAAGGTCTCCCGTCTGTAGGATACCTGAAGGATGACATCTCTCGAATAGATCTAGAAACGCGGGGTTGAGATAACGGGGTAGTCCTGCAGCTAATAGGTATAAGAAAATAAATTCGCACAAAAAATTGTACCAAACTAATAAATGACAAAAAAATTTAGTACAATTGATATAGAATAGATGACTAGAATCACAATCGTAACATTTTTAGTTGAAATTTGAAATGTCATTAATAAGGGTCAATGCTCTTGAATAGATCCCGTGTCCCGGCCGATTTTAGGTATTTTAAATATACTAGCCAGAGATTCAAACTGCATGTGTCATATGTTTATATAAGCTTCCCAAAGAATTTTAAACATTCTTATTAAAGAAGAAGGTTATATGATACTATGGACATTAGAACCTCTTAGAGCAAAAAAAAATCGAAAACATTTTGATAAAAAATCTCGATGTTGAATAGGACATTAAGAAGAAGACCTTTTTGTATTCAATAAGTAGATCCTTTGGCATTCTACGAGAACACCTTCTGTTATTTTGTAATGTTCTTCTTCATTAAAAACAATTTTCGGTATTCTCTATGAAAATAAATTGACCTCTTATATGAATGAGGTCCAATAATTTCCCTATCTTTTATGAAACCCTATTTGAATGACTCCGAAGGCTTCTGGTCCCCTGAAAGAAGATACTCTGGTATTCTATAAAATTATCTTCTGGTCTTCCATAAGGATAAGATGGCTTCCTGGCCTTCTATAATACGACCTCCTGGTTTTCTTCTTCGTTATTCTATAAGGTGACCTTCTGGTCTTCTATAAGATGACCTTCTGGCCTGCTATAAGATGACCTTCTGGTATTATATAAGATGATATTCTGGTCTTCTATAAGATGATATTCTGGTCTTCTATAAGATGGAATCTTGCTCTTCAATAAGGTGGCCTCCTGCTCCTTTATAAGATGACCTCCTGGTCTTCTATAAGAAAATCTCCCCGGTCTTCAATAAGATGGTCTCATAGTACTTACTTACTTAGATGGCTTGTTACAGAACGGTTGTTCCATAAGTCGCAAGTCCACCAATTTGGAAGACCACGTTCCAAGATGTTGTTTTCTACTTGGTCTTTCCATCTAATTCGTGGCCTTCCCCTTCTACGGGAACCATCAGTATGCTCATTTTTATCTGGGGCATTTTCATTCATCCGCACAACATGGCCTAGCCACCGTAGTCGCTGCAGCTCAATACGACTGACTATGTCGATGTCCGCGTATAAATTGTAAAGCTCGTAGTTCATTCGACGCCGATATTCACCGTCGACGCAGATCGGCACGTAGATCTTTCGGAGAATTTTTGTCTCAAACACCCCAAGAGCTGTCTCATCTGCATGCGCAAGTACCCATGCTTCTGATCCATATAATAGCACGGGTAGTATCAGCGTCTTGTAAAGTGTGAGTTTGGTCTGGCGGGAGGTGGCCTTGTTTCTAAACTGCTTACTTAGACCACCTTCTCCGAATTTCAAAAGTGATGTCATTCGTTTTATTTATGGCGGTACCAAGGTATATAAAGTCTCGGAGCTGTAGTTCTCAAGTTCCACAGTTGGTCCGAGTCTACTGGACGTCATCTTGCGCGTTGATACCATCAGCTTGGTCTTCTCGCCGTTTACTGCCAGACCCACATTGGCAGACTCCTTTTCTATTTGTTTAAAGGTGGCTGTTACCGCTCGCAATGTTCGACCCATTATATCGATGTCATCGGCGTAGGCGAGTAACATGTGTTGTTTGGTGTACAGAGTACCATTTCTGTTCACCTTTGCGTCTCGTATGACCTTTTCCAGTAAGATGTAAAAAAAAGATCACACGACAAACTGTCACCTTGTCTGAATCCTCGTTCGGTATTGAAGGGCTCCGATAGGTCCCTTCCTACTTTAACTGCTGACCTTGTGCCACTTAAAGTTATCCTGCATAGCCGTATTAATTTTGCAGGAATGCCGAACGCAGACATGGCTTTAAACACCTCTAAACGGATAGGGCTGTCGAATGCGGCTTTATAGTCGACAAATAGGTGGTATGTGTCGATGTGTTTTTAGTGGGTCTTTTCCAGGATTTGGCGCAGAGTGAAAATCTGGTCAATGGTGGATTTGCCAGGTCTGAAGCCGCATTGGTATGGTCCGATGATGTCATTGACCATTGGCTTCAATCGTTCACACAGCACACTGGATAGCACTTTATAGTTGGCACATATCGTCTTGTCTCCTTTTTTGTGCACGGGACACAGGATGCTGAGGTTCCAATCATTGGGCATGCATTCATCTAGCCAAATTGTGCTAATCAGCTGGTGCATGCTCCTGACCATCATCTGGACACCAGCCTTGAATAGTTCGGCTGGTAACCCATCGGCCCCTGCTGCTTTGTTGTTCTTGAGCCGATTAATTGATTTTATGACCTCATCTTGTCTAGGTGGTATACACTCTATACCATCATCTCTTATTGGTTCTGGGGTATCTTCTTCATCGCCACTATTTGATACTAGAAGCTTTTCGAAATGCTCCTTCCAGATCCTCAACACACTGTCTGTAGCTGTCACCAGGTTTCCTTCTTCATCTCTACAGGAGGATGTGCCTGCACCAAAACCTTCGGTTTGGTGTTTTACCCGTTTGTAGAATTTTCGGACTTCATTCTGAGTCCTGTACATCTCGATTTGATCACGCTGACGTTTTTCTTGTTTTTTCTTCTTTTTTCTGAAAACACGTTTCTCCTCTCTCCTTTTCTCCCGATAATTCTCCATCACATTACGTGTTGCTACTGTCTGCATATCATAGTATTTGATTATAAAAATATCGTACCCTGCTATTAGAAGATGTTGTGGTCTTCGATACTAAGAATAGGGTTGGTCCTCCCATAGTATTACCACTTTCACTCCCATCTAAATTATAAAGCCCACCATAATTCACCTCCCTAGCTAACCTTGTCCGCAAAAAATTATGTCAAGATCAAAACAATTAATAACTCAAAATAAAATTCGAAAACAATTAGACAAAATAATAATTCACGATTATGTGCTAAAAATTATGAACTTCAAAAAAAAAACAACAACAACAAAACTATGAATGACTTTCTAGTGCAATTGAATTTCAAAAGGGTTTTTAAATCAATTGCCCAAGACAATCATAAATCCGCCAATGGCAAAATTACCAAAAAAAAAATCCTTAATTGTTCGGTTGGTTGGTTCGACTTACCCTTATAAAACAAAACGATAATCCATCTGTGGTATCCACATTGTTGGTGCTGCCATTGATGCTGCTGCTATTGCCGCTGCTGGAGCTGGCCACACTGCTGTTGTGGCTTAAAGAGCTGTTCAGACCACTGCTGTTGCTGCTACCGCTGCTGTGGGCTGTATCAATACTCGAGCTTGTGGTATCCATTTTTGAAATTGAAAGTTTCACAGAAAACAAACAAATATTGGAAATTGAAGTTGTTGTTGTAGAAGTTTGGTATTGGTTTGTTTTTGCCAAAAATCAAATTCACGTTAGGAAAATTAGTTTTATTCGGCAACTTCTTCGTATGGTGGTAAACAATTACACTTTAATTAGCTTTTTATGTTTTATGCACTATTTTTTCTTTCATATGGAAAACAAGGAAATTAAAAAAAGTTTTCCCAATTTTCTTGCTTCTTCTTTAAATTAAAAAAGGCAGGCCTTCTGTGTCGTTTTTTTGGGAGGAGGTTACACAAAAAATTTTATTATTTCACTTTTTTGTTTTCTTTTTTTGTGGACTTTTGTTTTTGGAATTTTAAAAAGAAAGTCAGTCAGTCAATCGGTTATTGCTGCTGCTGTCGTTGTTGTTGTAGTTGCATTGGGCGCACACCTCTTATTTTCATTTTTTCGGCGGCATTGATTTCTTTCACTTTGTTTGTTGTTGCTGTTGTAGTTGCAGCTGGCATTTCACATAAGTTTGGCGTGATTGTCGTCGTCCCTTAACAATCACGATGATGATATAATTCTGTAATGAAAAGAAGAAAAAAAAAATAAATTTACAACCGGCATTAATAATTTACATTGCAACAACAACGATAATAAAAAAAATGAAAACAAGTTTTAAGTAATGGAACAACTTTAAGATAATATTTAACCATAGTGGGTATATGGGGGTCTAGAGGGGACCGAGAAAAAAAGAATGGATATACGAATAAGGCCCATAGATATTCTATAAGAAGACCTACTGGTCTTCTAAAGGAAGGCCTCTTATATGAGAAGTAGCTATAATTTTTTTGAAGTTCCAAAATTTGAATTTTGGGGTTATGGAGGCATTGCAATACTTCTCGTACAATACCATTTGAATTTTATCTTTACCTTTCACACGCTGGAATCGTGTTATTTAAGATACCTATGTAGGAACCTCTTCATTGGCATCTTTTGGGAAATGTTAATAAGTCGAAGTGGAATTTATATGTTTATCTTGGGAAAAGTCCTGAAGCCCACTCTCGAATGTAGGATACATAAGGCCTTCTTTACTTTTGGAGGTTTTTTTCTTTAAGGCCTATCTCTGGATGGTCGGATATAAGGTTCTTAAAGAAAACTAAAAAATTCTTACTGAAGAACGTTATAGGATACTAGGGCCTTTGGCAGATCCTAGAGTAAAGGAATCGAAGAATAGCTTTCCTGATAAAAACTTTTGATATTTTATAACGTTCTTCTTATATATGATAAGAATATGTTCGGATCAAGAAAACTAAGAAAACTTTCTGGTCTTGTTTAAGAAAATCTTTTCTATTTAAGGCATTTCTTCATTTAGGTCTTCTATACAGTAGATATCGGATATAAGAAACTCAAAAAAAAATGCCGGAGATTTCTTTCATATATGCGTTTTTTTCTTATATGGAATTATCAGATATAAGAAAGTATAAGCGCGGTGTTTTTGATAATCTTTCTTATATGCAATTTTTTTCTTATATGATATGTGCTTATATCCGATATCTACTGTAGTTAGATATATTGGTCTTCTGGTCTTATATAAGAATGCCTGCCAGGGTTTCTATAAAGAAGGCCTTCTGACTTCCTATACAAAGACATATTGGCCTTCTAGTTAAGGACACTAGTGTCTTCAACAATAAAACATTCTGGTCTGCAATAAGAGGACATTCTAGCCTTCTATACGAAAACTTCCTTTTTATAAGAATACCTTCTTTGTCATCTGGAAGACCACCTCAGTCTTCTTTAGGGAGACCTTTTGGTCTTCTACGAGTGTTTCCTCCATAAAAAAATTATTTTACTTCGGGGAGCCAGATGTTCTGATTTTTTATAAGAAGAGGTTCTCGTCTTCTATAAGACGGCCTAAAAGTAGACATTAAGGCCTTCTATAATGAAGAGCTTTTAGTATTCTTTATGACGATTTTTTGTCTTCTGTATGATGATCTTTTGGTCTCCTATAAAGAAGAGCTTTTGGTCTTCTAAAAAAAGAGTTTCTTTGTCATCTGGGAGAAGACCTTTTGGTCCCCTATAAAGAAGAACGTCTGGTCTTCTAAAATAAGACCTTCTGGTCTCCTATTAAGAAGAGCTTCTGGTCTTCTAATAGAAGAACGTATGGTATTCTAAACGAAGAGCTCCTGGTCTTCCAAAAGAAAACCTTCTAGTCTTGTAAAATGAAGAGCTTCTAGTCTTCTATAAGAAGACTTTTTGGTCTTCTAAAACAATACCTTTTGGCCTTTTAAAAGAAGACTGTCTGAACTTCTAAACGAAGATCTTCTGGTCATCTAAAAAATACCTTCTAGTCTTCTATAATGAAGAGTTAATGATCTTCGATAATAAGACCTTTTGGTCTTCTAAAACAAGCCCCTCTGGCCTTCTATAACTAGACGTCCTGGTTCTCTATAAGATGACATTTGGTCTTCTAAAAGAAGACTGCCTGAACTTCGAAACGAAGATCATCTGGTCATCTAAAAATACCTTCAAGTCTTCTATAATGAAGAGTTCATGATCTTCTATAATAAGACCTTTTGGTCTTCTAAAACAACCCCCCTCTGGCCTTCTATAACGAGATCATCTAGAAGAAATCTACTGGTCTTCTATAAAAATTCCTTCAGGTATTTTATAGGAATATACGCAAGTCTTGTATTGAGATACCATCAGGTTTTTTGTTGGAATACCTTCTGGAATTCTTAAAGAAACATATGGGTCTTCTATATGAAGCACTCTTGGTCTTCTGGAGTCCCGCTGGTCCTCTATAAGAAAGCCTTATGGTCATCTATTTGAAGACCATGTGATCTTCTAAATGAAGACTTTCTGATCCTATATACAAATACCTACAGATCTCCTACATGCATATATAGTCTTCTGTAGTAAGTCCTATTTAATCTTCTATAGGCCACTTTTTTTTGATAAATTCTCGAATGTCGTCTATTAATAACATTCGCATAGTGACTGTACTCGACAGTCTTAAATATTTCTTTTTTGTTTTGGTTCTTGAATCGATGATCCAAATGATGACCAGAATATGACCCTCTTTCCGACCCATCCAGATACGGGTTACAGAGTGATGTATCCAATGATGGGCCTCACAAGTAATGATCATTTTGTTGAAGAGAAAATTCCGGCCCTAAAACAAAATCTCCATGTGGGATACTTAAAATGGTGGGTGGTAGTCCCCGTACACGTAATTCTTACCGAACTAGCTTTAATTTGATTTTATGAGTTCTCATTGGGTGTTAAATATTCCTAAGAAAAAAACAATATCAGTCTATATTTAGGTCTAGCACCCATATATATATCATTTGGATTGTCCTAGGAGTATTTTCAAATCGAATTTGCAGTAATTTGGCATTTCGAATTCTAGGTGGTTTAACAACTTTTTGGCAGACCATTTTCTCTATAGAATAATCATAAGACATAACCGCCATACAAAGGGTCCAGGTGCATTTTCGGCATGTTGCCGAATTGTTCGACTTGTAATTTGTTCTTTGTTTGTAATATGCAGAGGTTAATATTCATATTCATATTTCGACATAGCTATTATATACGGCTCCCTAGTGATTTTAGATATTTTGAATGTTTAGCTCAATAGTTGAGTCCTGTCAAATTTTACAACGTTACATATATTTAGTATTTACATTACCACCACTTCCACTAAAGGTCGAAAATGCCACGAAGGTTCACACATAATCGGCTATGTTCGACTGGTTTTAATTTGAGTTAATATTTCATATTTAAAAATTCAAAATAATATTTAAACGAATGAAAAGAAAAATCTTGAATCTTCCACTAATCCAATGAACCAAATTCGGTCACATCAAGTCAATGAACTAATTTCAGTGTTTTTTGAAAAATTACTTCAAAGCTTTTAAACTCCGATTAAAACTCCTCGGATGAATTAAAGTCAATTTCAAAGAATGATGTTTTTTTTCGAAATCACTCCCCAACCGTAAAATATCAAAACTAATTAAGGTGATTAATTAAATTAGTAGTGGTGGAAAACAAGATTAGAACAACGAAGAAGATTAAACAATGAATGAATGAAGAAAAGAAGGGATTTTTTTTTTTTTTTTTTTTTTTGAATTTGAATTTAAAATTCTTGTGTGTAGGAAATTAAAGGCTGGATGGATGGTTGGATGATGGTACACCCCTATCAAACTTTTCCGTCACTTTAACTTGAAAATTGATTAGAAAAGCCATGTGTTCAAAAAAGTTATTTATTTGGGATACTTAAAATTTTAATTTGATAAATGAATATTGAATATAATTTTTTAGAAGATATTGAGTGATTCTTGTGTTGTTATCAAAGAGTGAATTTTATTTTTATAATTTTGGAATTTAAACATTTTATCAAGTCTAGCTATGAACCTCAACTAAAACCCTTTTTTTAAACAAAATTATTTTAATTTTTTTCACTTCAAAATTTTAACATATGACCCACCTCAAATTAAAAAAAAAAAAAAGAAACAGAAAAGAAATGAAGAAAGAAATCCACATGAAAGATGTCAAGAATATCTTTGAGATTAATCACACTCCCTCGAAAACTGGGTGTGTAACCACCACATCACGACGATGATAACTTGCATGTTCACCAGTAGAAAAATTAATTTCATTGAAATAAAAATGTGTCAATTTTTTATAGTTTTATTACAGAAAAGACAACAATAAAAGATGATCATCATGATGTTGATCATCGTCATACATCATGATCATCTTTAGTCTCTTCTTCATCTTTCACTTGGCAAATATCTGCGGCATATCTTCCGCCTCAATGTAATGAACAAATATGGTCTAATCTTATCTTACAAAAAAAAACAAAAGTGTTTATTTAAAAAAAAACATTAAGAAGAAAAGCTTATATGGCATTCTGTGTAGGTATGTGTGTGTGTTTTTTAACAAGTTATTTTTATTTAACAATGATTAAATAAATAATTACACAAGTGCTGTGTGTTCAACACTCTTTGAGTAGTGAGTTCGAATCACATCTACGACGTTGTCATTGTCAATATTCTTTAGGTTAACTGAGGTATTTCACAGCATATAAACTCAAAATAAATAACGTGTGTGAAGTGATAATGTCAAATATTGAAAGAGAGAGAGAAAAATATTTGTCAACAAATGCGCCACAAAAATTACGACTTCAAAAAAATCTCAAAATAAAAACAAACCTCAATAAATTCTATTTATAAAAAACTGAAACAAGTTTGGAGGCAGGCCAAGACAAGATCTTGGTTTGCCATTTAATTAATAATTTTTATTTTTTATAAAATTATTATTATTTATTTCGTTTTTTTTCTCCATCTCATCATTGAGTTACGCTAAATGAACGATTTTTTTCCTTGGGATTTTTCTTAGTAATTCTGAAAACCAAAAATTGGCAATTGTTTATTTTGAAAAAAAAAATACATACAAATACATGGAAATACATCATTCAACCATTTACCCCTTTCATCATTAGTTCTTGTTGTTTAAGATTTTGTTTCTCCTCCTTTGTCATTCTTTATAACCGCTTCATCACCCAATTGAAGTTCTTTGAAGATAATTTGTTATGTTTTTTGGCTAACTTCCGGGTTCTTAAGACTGGTAGTTTTGGTTGTTGGTTTTTTGTGGAGTTTTTTTTTTCAACTGAATTAAGTATTAAAACTGTAGAAGGTTCTCTCCCACGTGATTATGACAGAAGGTAGGTAGAAGACCTTCAATACATTTTTTTTATAGACAAAGAAGAAGTCCAGCATTTCAATTTAAGGGAACCCCCCCATTCTCGATTTTATTTTTTCAAGATTTTCAATGGGCTGGTAAATCAATACCAATGCTTGTAAAGGTTTGTAACTTTACACATATACAATTGAAGATTTAAAAGAGAAGAAAAATAATTTACAACAAAATTTTGTTATTGTTTTGTTGTTGTTTTTTGTAATTAAAGAAAAGTCCTTATTTTTGATGGCGGGCATGATAACTCCTCACTGGAACATCGGAATCCGAAAATTCCAACGGTGTTAGAAAGAGTACATGTCTGGCTCTCGTATGAACTAGGATTATTGACTTCGCTCTAAAATTAACAAAATGGTGGACCTTTGAAAAAATATTTTTGGAAAATCGCCGATTTTTGACCAAAAACCAAGTTAAAAAATAAGGAAGATCTTCACCGATTGGCTTTATCCTAGTTCATACGAGAGCTATACACTCCCAGAGAAACGTTGCAAAATTTGGAACCGATTGGATTATTAGTTTTTGAGTTATCGTGCCCGCCATTCGCAAAAAAATGTTTAGAGAAAAACGCGTTTAAAGTTTGAGAAGCCCTTCAGCCGTCACTTGATGCGGACACAATAAATCGGATATATCTTCAAGAGTTCTTGAGATTTTCACTTGAAATTTTGTAGAGACATTCCTTAATCAGTGTAGATTCGAATTATGTCAACAAAAATTTTGACCCCGAGAATGGGGGGGGTGCCCTTAAGAAAGAATTCGTCTAAAATTCTGGGACAAATGTTCATCATGTTTTAACCGAGGTACCTTTATTAATTCAGCTAGGACTGAATTGACCCTATGCAAACACAAAATCGAGTTCATGCGTCAGGGAGGTGGAAAATTCCGGAATTTTATGATTTCCAAATTGTTTTACTAAAATGTCGCTCATAGGATTATAGATAGGGTCCCAAAGACGAAAAATCGATTATCGGAAATTTTTTACAATGGAAAAATTAAAAATGCGTGCTTTCATTGTAAACACCTGTTCCTATATGAAGAAGTTGCCAGATCGAAACAAAATTTAAAATGTGTTCATAACAGAGACGGAAGTTTCCAAAACACTTAGCTTTTTTCTGTTTATACCACGCTTTTTGTTCTAGGCTCGATGTCTAATGAAAGAGGAGATCCTCACGAGCAATTTGGTGTATCGCATGAGCTCCTAATCGAGCAATTTGGTTTCTGGAAGCTTCAATATAAAAACGTACACTATAAACTCGATGTCTAATGAAAGAGGAGATCGTCACGAGCAATTTGGTGTATCGCATGAGCTCCTAATCAGTTTTTCGTTGAACAAAGTTTCCAATTTTCTGGTTTCCAACTGGTGGTCAGGACAGAAATCTGGATCTGGAAGCTTCAATATAAAAACGTACACCATAAACTCGATGTCTAATGAAAGAGGAGATCCTGACAGATTCGAATCCTTAAATTTTTGGACCGCACTTTATATATATTTTTAAACAATCAGGTATATATTTGTTCCGCCTTTTATCGAACGATTCACAAATCCTATTAGCGAAACTTTTATGCCCTCTGCCTAATATACCTTATACAGCTTTAGCCTATATATAAACTTTTAGTACAGCAAAAATGCGTCTTATAAAATTTTTATTGACCCCATTATGCGCAACATAATTCTGAATCTTTGCCCATCGTGATATTTCTTTCAAATTTAGTTTAAGCTCGAATATGCGACCCATCAAGTCCACTCCTTCTGGTACTTCCCCCACAAAATGGTCAACATTTTTCTGAAAATAATTGTGAACGTACCCGATTTGAAACAAACTTTTACGAAGCCTAGATCAAACCCGAAAATGAAGCCCAATGGTCCACTCCTTCTGGTACATTCCACGAAAAAAGTCAAAATATTTAATATTTAATTTTATTTTTATTTGAATCCGATTTGACACAAACTCTCTACATCATCGTCTTTTTACTAACTCTAAATCATGTTTGAAGATAATCGTTCGGCTTTCTCCTCGAATCCTATATGTAACCCTCCTAATCTCTAATCAGAGGACGTTCTGATGAACTTCCGACATTCTTCTATTAAAACCGTTTATTCTTGATCTCTATGTGCAAATCATCTGGTAATTTATGAGAAAATAACACTATGAAATATTCTGGTCATCTAGGAAAAGATTTTCTAGACCTGATCTTCAATTAGGAATTATGTAGGTTTTCTATGAGAACGAACATATTGTAGTCATCTAGTAAAAGACCTTTTCATTCAATCATATCTTTATAAAAATCAGAACATTTTGCAGGTTTCCTACGAAGACTACGACAATGTTTCTACGATGAGACATTTTCGTTGCCTGTGAATACATCTCTCGATCTCGGCCTTTTACAAGAAATACATCTGGTTATCTATGAGAACAAATATTTTAGGTATTATATGCTGTCATTTTAGTTCGATCATTCTTTTAATAGTTCATCACCTCACGAATCGTTCAGTTGGCGTTTGTGTTCTACTTCACTGTTTGTTGCAGAGTGCGGATAATGATTAAAATACGCTCTTTCTTGCGGTGAGAATTCGAATGTTTTCAATTTATCGCGAATGATAAAATTGCATTGAACAAGCATTTGCAATCTCTCACGAATGTTCACATTGTACGAAAAATTCACGAACTATAAAATTTCGCTGCTAGCGTCGTCGATTTGTTCTTTAGCGAGCATTTGTTGTTAAAAAGCATTCTTTTGAAAAACTCAAAAAACAAATGTTCGCGAATGTTCGCGAGCCCAGTTAAAAACAACAATAAACAAAAATATCATAAACAAGTAAATACACATCGAAGAATAACAAAACACATGCCCAACACCTATTGAATTCACGAAAGTTTGTTATTGTTGTTGTTATTTTGAAAATTCACGAGCATTCGCGAAGGTTTGTTTTCACTCGTGAGCGAATGTCAGAAAGAATTTCAACCACCAAACGAAACGAACGATCGCTGTTGTGAGCTCTCACTCATTTGTTATGTATGTGCGAACATTCGTTTGGTAAAAAATGTATCGCCATAAATTCATTCCTAAAAATAACGTATTTTGAATCATTCGCGATCGAATTTTTGCGCACCCTGGTTTGTTGTGCATTTTGAATTTGGGTACTTGTGGTTGGTAAACATTTGCCATGGATGATTTTTACAACATTTTTTTTTATATATTTGTGATTACTAAATGAAAGCGATGGTAATAACATATGCAAAACATAACGCAATCGGCGTCGCTTAACGAACAAGATCAGCAAATAGCTCATATTTGAACTGAAAGGAACGATTAGTCTAGTTCGTACTGTTAACGAACTAAAAAGGACGACTTTGTAAGGCCTAGTTCAATCATTCTTTTAAGTGAATCGTTCATTTGAACTAGTTCGTTCGTGAACTTTACAACTCTAAAAAATCTATTCGCTGCTTATTTAGGATAACATATCTTGGTAAGCCTTAAGAATTTTGTTTGGAACTTTCATAGAAGTCCTCTTAGCATTCCATCTCTACGAAAATATGTTCTGCTCATCTGGGGTTTCAAAAAAAAAAATGAAGAAGTTTCTTTTCGCCATATTCTGCCTACCTTAGTAAAAAATCTTGAAATCTAATTTCCCAGTTGCCTGTCTGATATCAGATAATAATAATTATTTATTTATGATATCACGAATTAAAAATATAAAGCACACCACGATGTACTTCAAGATACTTGAATGAAAAATAAGATAAAAATAAAAATATATATGACGCATTTCCTGGATTCTACAGAATTTTCTGTTGTCCTACACCAGAGATTGGCAGTGTAATTAACTGAATTATGATTTTTTTAAACACATTCAAGGGGAGGTATTTCAAAACAAATCAAAATTGTTATCTTTAAATGGAAATGGTATATATAACCTCAAAATTCGTATATTCGTACACTGCTACATGACGAAGACCTCTAGAAAGATTTCGGTGATGAACTTTTCCATCCAGTTATGACCTGAAAATCCTAAAAATGTCCTGAAGAGAAAGCATAGGAGGGGACCTCATTATCTACCATAATCTAGGTTTTTTTTATATTATTTTTTTTATTGCAATTCATTTATACATTTTACTTTTGAAGCCCCAGCGCCAAAAAAGCTTTATAGGGGCAAAACTGGCAACGATCAAAATTACATTTTATATAAAATTATGTTTATGAAATTTAGAAAAAAAGGTAATTACGAAAGAAGTGTGTCTATTTTTGTCAATAAATATTTTTTCAATTTAGTTTTAAAAGAGGAAATAGAATTTGAGTTTCTTATTTCATGCGGCAATTTGTTGTATTCACTTGGCCCAGCAAAACCAATTCGCTGCTTAGTGGTCTCAAAACGACACCTGACAACATGAAGTTGGTCTGATTGACGTGTATTTCTTGCAGTTCTCTCAAAATTACCGGCGAACTCGATTGATCTTACACCTGTGTTCCTGGTAGACTTGAAAACATACGTCAATATTTGCTGCATATATAATCCTCTTATCGGCAGAATAGTTTTGAGTTTGCGTCTAAAAAGTTGCAGGGAAGAATAACGCCGTGGTAGATTTAAAACAATTTTTAATGCAGTGTTCTGTGCTAGTTGCAGTTCTTTTATCGATCTATTGTTTTTATAGGCATATATTCCTGATAGATACGTAAGATGGGAGTGAATCAATGCTTGATATATCAATAGCTTGCTATCTGTACTCAACAAACGATTAAACTTCCGTAGAATCCCTGTTGCAGAAGAAACTTTAGCTTTCATATTTTCAATGTGAGAATTCCACATCAAATTATTGCTCATAGTTATACCCAGATATCTAATCGAGCTTGATTCATTAACAGGGACTCCATTTATGTACACGGACATAACATCTCCACCAATGTGAGGTCTAAAACGAATAAATTTAGTTTTTGACGAATTTAGCACCAACTTATTTAGCCTGGCATACTCGGCCAATAAGCATGAGTCGTATGCAACTTGCACCTGCAGCACTTTCTCATCCATGTACTTGTAAAATAGGCTCACATCATCAGCATACATCACAAGTTTACCGAAAAATTGCATATTCTTTAAATCATTTATTTAAAGTTTGAACAATAATGGACCGAGAACACTTCCTTGCGGAACACCATTTCTCACGCTTACCCAGCTACTTTCTGCGTTGCCGACTTTAACAAACAAAACGATTGTCTAAAAAGTTTTTGAAAAGCAACAAAGTATCCGGTGCAAATCCAATACGTTCCAATTTATTAATTAATATCGTATGATCTACAAGATCAAACGCCTTGGTGAAATCATAAAATACTCCTGCAACTCCTTTGAATCCGAAATCTAGTTCCTTACAAATATGCTCAACAATATGAAATACAGCTTCATCAGTCCCACAGGCTTTTCAAAAACCAAACTGATTTGCAAATAAAATGTTGTTTTCCTCAATATATGTTGTTATCTGCTCAGAAATGATTCTTTCGAAAACTTTGTCAAGCACTGATAAAACAGCAACAGGTCTAAAATTCGTGATACTATTCGAACTAGTTTTCTTGGGTATTGGTATCACTTTATGAACCTTCAATATGTCAGGATATTTTCCGCTCGCAATCATACTATTGAAGATTCTGTGCAATACATCTGTTACCTCAGATTTTCTTACCAACAACATCCATGGCCGTATATTGTCAAATTCGCAGCTTTTCCTTGGATTTAACGCCTCAATTTCATTCAGTATACGAGTTCTATCAACTGACTGTAAAGAAAACTGACCGGTTTCCATAGCAAGTGTCCTGAAAACATTAATATTGTCGTCATTATGGTGTTGTATGTTATGGTGTTCGTTAAAGCATTACAATCCTCGACGTTGGGAACAAATCGGATGTACTTTTCCCATGATACTATATTTTATTTCAAATATTTGAACATTTTGTGTTGAAATAATTTGGACAATAAAATAAAATTCTAAAACGATTTTATTTTATCGTCATTTTGAATTATTTTCAAAAGTAGTGCCCACTGTGAATAATATTTTTGTCTGATTATAATAAAATCTGTCTTATTTTTATTCATTTAATTTATTGATTTTGTGAATTTTGTTTCTGAAATGTTACCTAAAACCTCATAAGTTCATTAACACCTTTCTTGTCCATGTGTAGATCTTTTGATCTTCTCCAAAAAAGGAAGAAGACCAACATTTCTGCCCACAACACGAAATTCCCTTCAAATGACCCTTTCATGTTATTTGGACAAAACTACCTGGAGGTTGAATCATCAACACAACCCACCAACCAACCATACATTCAAGAAAAACCAAACTAAAACGCCAGAACCTTGAGAACCTTCTTCCGCATTGTTAAATGAAATTTGAGGATAACACAACACACATTTTTTCTCTGGGGTATTTAAAAATAAATTAAAAATTGAAAAGATCATTACAATAAATGTGTGTGCCTGTGTTGACTGTCGTTTAAGAAGTTATCATCAAACGAAGGGAGGAATTACTTTTGTGTTTTTTCATGGGAAGTAGAATTTTTATTTGAAAATTGTGGGGAACAGATTTTTTTGTTGTTTGTAGATTTTTCAATTTAGATTATTTAAAGCGGGTAATTAAAATCACATTTCGGCTCATTTCAAAACAAAAGTGACTTAGATACAAAACAATTACGTAATATGGATTAGAATTGCAAAAAAATCAAGTCAAACTTAATTACGCAGTAAATAAGGAATAATGAATCTGTGTAGGGTTTTAATTTGGAAGTCAAAAATACAAAAATTAAGCTGTGTATTTGAATACGTATATAATATGAAAAATGTGCAGAAAGTGTGGCAACAAATGTCGGGATTTCTGCGTTTGTTATTCTTTAGATATATCGTGTTTAACATTCATATCAAAATAATTTGGAAAATACATATGCGAATTTTGTAACACCAATTCAAGTAAGAGTGTCTGAAATAAAGAAACAATGGAATGCAAATCTTATCACAGTCGAGAGAGTGGAAAATCGTCAGTTGTTAGCAACAGAAACTGTAGTGAAATATATGGTTGCAAAAACAACAACAACCAGCAAGTAAGGGGAGAGGTGGAGAACGATACCAAAACAAAACACAGCCGAACTATTAATGGTGGTTGTGGCTTTTTTGGATAACAAAATAGAAAGAGAGGAAAATGAGCGCAAATAGTAATAAAGTGTAGCAAAGTAGGAAAATAATTGTAATATAAAAAAAAATAAAAAAGTGTATTTCTCATGATTATAAGAATTTTTCCTGTATTGGTGGCAAAGTAGGAAAATATTTATGATATTAATGAAATGTTTAAATTTTTTGGAAAAATAGTGGCTTCCTCGTAATTATAAAAACGTTAACTTTATTCAGAGCGAGGTACATGCACAATATGGAAAAACAAAAGTAATTATTGCATTAACAATGGTAAAGTAGAGCGAAGTAAGAAAATAGTTCTGATATTAATGAAATGTTTACATTTTTTGGAAGAAATAGTGGCTTCCTCCTGATTATCCGAATTTTTAATTATATTCAAAGCGAGGTACATGTACAATATGTAACAAATTAAACTATGAATGAGGTTATGAAAAAGATCTTATCTTCATTTTTGGGTATTTTCAAAGTTTATTGGTCCAATTTTTAGAATATCTCTATGTAACGACTCGGTATTTTGGGAAGTTTGTGCACAGATTCTAAACAAAATTTACAGTAATTTGAAATTTTTAGGTTCTCATAAGGTAGCAAATCCAAAAATTATCAACATTGATCAATTATTTAGGGTAGATATATAACGGTAGAGCAAATTTTTGGATAATTTGGAGATTTTTGGCACATTTTTCAATCGAATAACCTGTTGTAGATTCTTATAGGATAAAAGTCTTCCTTAAAAAAATGATCAATATTAACGCACTTTATAGAGATGTCCTCCAAGTGACGCCAGCTCCCATATTCCGGTATTTGGGTTGCACTTTTGGGCACGTTTTCAATTAACTTGGTTGTAATTTAGTATTGTAGACTCTCATTAGGTATCAAGGTCCTACCACTCATTTATGGGTATTTTAAAAGTGTAGCTTGGTATTCTGGGTTGACAATTCGATACTGAGCCTGGTTTTGATTTGGGTCTGTAAAAGTCCCTGCCGCGTTTTTGGAAATTTTAAAAGTTTGGGCCGCACCGTAGTGGTTTCCGGGTTCATGTGGGATGAAAAAATATTTTTAGGAGATTTTCGATGTAGGTTCATTTTGAGGATTTTGAGCACGATTTTTGAACCGAGTTGCCTATAATTTGATATGTTAGGTGTTCACTGGGTGCCGGTACAGCCTATTATTCGATAACTTTGAAATTTTTGCACGCTTTTCAACCGAATTGGCTGTAATTTGGTATTTTAGATTAACATAGGGTTAAAGTCTTGCTATCAATAATGATCAATATTAATCCACATTTTGGATTAGCCCTCTTTGTAGCGGTACCTCCCATATTTCGGCATTTTGGGGTACGTTTTTGGAACAAATTGGCTGTAAATAAGTATTATGGACTCTCATTAGATAGCAACTCTTCTCACAAAAAATATCAATATTGATTGAAGTTTCAGGGTAGGCCACTTATAAGTTCCCCGACTATTATTCGGTATAGTTCCATATCAATGTCGTCGCCCCATTTAGGGTATATTATAAAAGTGTAATTTGGTATTCCGGGTTAATGGAGTTGATACAATTTTTTTTTTGGCAAAAAAATCGATACTGAACCTTTCTTTAACATAGGCTTTGTAGTAAGACCCTGTGTTTTTGAAAATTTTAAAAGTTTGAACCGAATTTCCGCAACTTCAAGTTCACGTGGGATGAAAAACATATTTTTAGGAGATTTTCGATGTAGGTTCATTTTGAGGATTTTGAGCACGATTTTGAACCGAATTGCCTATAATTTGATATTTTAGGTGTCCATTGGATGTCAAATCTTCCTACCAACATTTTACTCGATTTTAGGTGTTTTAACCTCATTTTGGAGGGTAAAAAATTACGACCTGGCCGAACTTGACGATATTTTTATTTTATTGTTGGAGGCTAAAATATTCGTCCAGGCCATAATTTTTTACACTTAACGAAATTTTTACTTATTTTGTATTTATTTTTTTCAAAGCATAAACATGGCGACAATTTACTATGACCAAGTATACATACAAATGTCCCAAACATTTTAAAGGAATTTAAAATGCCCAGAGGCTATATAGTTCGGTCGGGTCGAACTTAATGACGTTTTTACTTGTTGCACTTTAAAAAATAATATTTTCCTATTTTTTTTAATTAAGCCCTGTTCTGAAAATTTTAGTTCATGTTATGGAACCTTTCCATCCCCTGGTAATCTTCAGCATAGTGACAACATTTCTTCTGGTTGTTTAAACAAAAGATAGGAATATGGTATTTAAACCCTTTTTTTTGGTAATAGCATTGCAGTGGATTTTTTGTTTTTGTTGTTTTTCGTGTCAACACAAAATTCCAAAACTTTATCAGTTGGTAAAGTAAACATGCAGCTAAAATACAGAACGTGATTAGATATCATTGGACAGGTGGTTTCAGGTTCGTTTCATTTTTTTGGGAGGAAAGTTAAACCAATTTGGAGCAATTGTTACAAATGCGAGTAAATGATTCATAACAAAAACAAAAAAAAATAAATTTTGGATTTCGAAGAAAACAATACAAGTTGGAATCTCTGTAGATAAGATTATGTTGAGAATTTTTTTGGAAATGACAAAAAAAAATGCAATGAGATCCACTTCATTTTAAATTCTAGTAAAATCGTTGCAATTAAAAATTGTTTGGTCGTTAATTTTTCCCTGAACCTGCAAGATCTTGTAATACATTTTTTTTCGATTTCCCCTTTACAAACATAAAACGTTTTTTGGAATAGAAAACATATTTTCAATAAATGAGTCGTTTACTTTGTAAATGTTTTAAGCCCATTTTAGGTTCACAAAGCCCACAATCAGCATTAGTACCACTTAGCAATATCTTTGAATCAAATCAAAGACAAATTCTTAAATATCTCAATATAAAAAATAGTAGAATTCAATCACTTTCAAAATAAACGACTCAAATTTTACCACCAAATGTTAACCTATCCTTTGAAAAAATAAATCACCCAGTCTCTTGCAAAGGTGAAATGTTACAATTTATTCTCCCCTGGCCACA
This sequence comes from Musca vetustissima, assembly GCF_032173495.1. Classification (NCBI taxonomy): domain Eukaryota; kingdom Metazoa; phylum Arthropoda; class Insecta; order Diptera; family Muscidae; genus Musca; species Musca vetustissima. The sequence continues at coordinate 1,350 of NW_026879683.1, read as the reverse complement.
AGCCTACCGCGCCAAATCCCCTTTGGACAAAAAAAGAAATCTATAATCCAAATTCCATGTCCACAAAAAAAAAAATAAAAAACAAAAACATGCAATTGTTTTAAAACAAAAATAGAAATTTGTTGCTGCAGCACTCTCCCGCAGCCACTCTCCTATATTTGCCATAGAAAGAGACAAACAAATTGAAAAAAAATACACCAACAACCTAAAAAACGTAACAAAATAAGCGTGTGAAAATCGAAACCTGTTTACAATCACAAACTATTTATTGGCTTTTTTCATTACATACATACATACTATTTATTTATTGCCCTTCACTCTTCGCACAATAAACCACAATTTAAAATAAGCCAAACGAAAATTACAACAACTACAATGTTCGGTGTTTTGAAAAACAAAAACTACACTTAAACATTTTATACAAATTGAAAAAAAAATCTAAGAAAAAAAAAACAGAAAATCCATTCACTCGATTCGATATTCATTCATTTATTACAATCATTAAAAACCATGACTGCAATTCGTTTAGGATGATGATAATGATAATGGAGGCTTAAAAAGAGATTAAAAGAGATTTATATCGGGGCATCTTGTCATCGAGATAGGAGTCTCATAAAAATCTTGAGGGGGATTTTATTGACAAAAAGTGACTCAGGTACGATTCTCCCTTAAGGACATATTCAAGTAATAAAAAAATTGGGGATGGAATTCTAAAATAGTAGCCATTGAGCTCTAATTTCAAATTGTGTTCAAAGTCTGAGATTTGAAGAGATTGAATCTACATTGACGGACTTCATTTCTTATAGGAAAAAATAATACCTGTGCAAATTTTGGTTAAAATATTGACCACATTGAGTGGAAGTACCAGAAAGAAAAAAACACCACGAATTACTTCAAGATACTTAAATGAAAGGCTTTGAAGGCTTAGGTGCAGGCATATTCTCCTGTAGAGATGAAAATGGAAACCTTGTAACAGATACGGATAGCGTGTTGAGGATCTGGAAGGAGCATTGTGCAAAGCTTTTGGTACCAAATAGTAGCGATGTAGAAGATATCTCAGAACCAATAAGGGATGACGTTACAGATTGTGGTATAAAATGGCCACGATGAGGTCAGAGTAGCAATTAATCGGCTGAAGAACAATAAAGAAGCATGTGCCAATGGATTACCAGCCGAACTATTCAAGACCGGTGGTCATATGCTGGCCAGAGGAATGCACCAGCTGATTAGTACTATTTGGCTAGAAGAATACATGCCCATCGATTGGAACCTCAGCATGCTGTGCCCCGTGCACAAAAAAGGAACCAAGACAATATGAGCCAACTATAGAGGAATAAGTCCCCTTCCTAT
>NW_026879682.1:0-27333 GCF_032173495.1 Musca vetustissima | reverse complement strand
TACTGAATTATGTCTGGAACGATGTGTGTTAAATTTCGTGAAAATAGGTTCAGATTTAGATATAGCTCCCATATATATTTTCGTCCGATTTTATGTAAATGGTGCAACAATGTCCCTATATATCCTTCGATTTGCACGAAATTTCGCATAGCATACTGAACTAAGTCTAGAACGATGTGTGTTAAATTTCGTGAAAATCGGTTCAGATTTAGATATAGCTCCCATATATATTTTCGTCCGATTTTGGATTTATAAGTAAATTTAGATTTATAAGTAAATAAAGAGCTCAAAATGTGGCCGAATGCAAAAACCATACTGAAATAAGTGTAACCTATATTTCGATATTTCGCTTTAAATTTATTTACATTATTTTGTCCCATCGTAAGAAGGAACTCTATACCTGACCAAAATTTAGTATAGGTTGCAGAATGACATGTTTAATTTCATGTTAATGGTTCTTCAATAATGCGACGTCTGTTAGGATTCATCTGTTTAATATACCCACAGTGGTGAAGGGTATCATATAGTCGGCCCCGTCCGACTTTACTACATTCCTTACTGGTTTAATATAGTTTCATCGAGGATTCCGCGGAAATATTAGATTCGTATATGAGTCTGTTTTATAACTATATGCTAGTGGTAGTTTCTTTCCTGCGGGCTTAATGTAACCAAATCATCATACAAATATTCGTCACTTTTGAGAAATGGAAGTTTGTTAGTTTTACCAAACTTATTGCAAAATTTTTAAAATTTTGTGAGTCATTGCTGTTGTCTCACTTCGATTGAGGCTTATTTTGGTGTCGTTTGTATTCTCCTCGGCTTCCTCACATTTCTTTCTGGGCATTTCTCCCTCGCTACTTTTTGATGCTTCCTCAAATCCAGCCATCCAAATTTTGAAGAAGACAGCGTTCTATACATAGTACACCTTGCGTCTAAGTCAGAATTGTCATTGACGGCTTGTCCAAGCCTACTCTTCTTCGTTCTACCCCTTGTTGCATATTTTGTGAGCTGTTGTTGTCGTCTCACACCGAATGGCATTCCCCAATTGCTCTCCAAAATAGATCTTGCTGAGTGTTTCTCCCTTGCTACTGTTGGCTACTTCCTCCTCTCCAATCCTTACCATTCCAATTTTAAAGGAGAAGGCGTTGGCCTACACGTGGTTTCCAATGAAGATTTTTTCAAGTCTATCCGTTATGGTCGAAGAATATTTGAATGTCCTTCCTCAATTGCCCTCCAAGAAACGGTCTTCTTGGTAGTCGGTTATCCTCACCTCGGCTCCCCCACATTTATTTCTGAGTGTTATTCCCTCGCTACTGTGCTTCCTCCTATTGAATCCTTACCATCCCATTTTGGAAAGAGAAGGCATTGCACACATTGCTCGCCCAAGGCTGGCAATGAATATCTAATCTGTCTCTAACTTTAAGTTCATAAAGTCTGCGACCTGCACCGGTTGTGTCCAAAGTGAAGATGGGGTTAGATGTATGGGTTTGGCTGGACAGTTTAAGAAATGCAGCGCGTCATGTTGGCCATTAGCACATGCCAGGCATATATTACTCACCGCGCCAACAATTCGTATCCAATACACCATCCAGATCTCAGTTGTGCCATGACCACATAGTTGTAGCTGCTGCTATCCTAATCGGGTGATGTTTGAGGATTGTATTCACTCTACGACTTTTTGGCGAAAGTCATTGATGTTCGAGCTTGTGTTCTAATGGTAGTTGGCCCCACTTCTTACAAAGAAAGACGTCTTCTGTAATGAGCAATGTCCACAAACTATCGCAGGCTTATCGCTAGATATTCCCATCAATTCGATGCCCTTTTTTAGTCCATTGGGTTTCACGGCCTTTACGTAACATTCTGATTCAGCGTGGCCGTCCTTTGACTCTGGGTTGATTCAGTTCTCAAGTTGAAGGGGGCTTTTATAAATATTCACGGGTACTGCGTTACCCTGCTCTTTCGAACACCTACTCCTCCTTGACGCTTCCGAGGAAGTGGAGCGAATATCGGGCTTATTCGTAGGAGCTACCGGCTGCTGTGCGTAATTTTTTTATCGAGTTCGTCCTGGCTAGCATCCATCATTGCACCTCAGATAATTGTCGTTTCTTTGAGCTTGGCGATGTCTTTCCTAACTTCTTCTGCCTCTTCGCTCTTCCGACATGGTTATGTCGTTTTTCGGGTAGGAATTTGAGTTAGAGCCCTCGTCAAACTCAAAGGATGGTTCGAGATTGCACTTCTCCCGTGTTCTTTGAATTAAAATCCGCTTTTTCTTGTCGACCGCATACCTGTAGCGACCCTCTACTACAAATTTCATATTAATATTAACAGTTTAAAATATGTTGCACAATTTCTATACTTTAGTTTCCCATACAGTCCTTAAAATTTCACATAACCTTTTATTTATGTAAATGTATGTGGCAATTGAGAGTATGAAATTAAGAAAACCAAAAAGAAGTTAAATAATAATAAATGCAAATATAAGGGGTGTTATCAGGCGTACACACACATAGTGAGACAAATCGCTAGACAGACAGACACTTCATACAGGCGGAAGTAATGGTAAACATTCGGACAAGTGTAGGGATCATAGGCAATCAAACACTTGCATAATAAAATTTTACACACATTTACAGAATGGGATATGAAGACATACATACAATTATACACCCATGTCTAAACATACTTCAATGCCAAAGTTATTAGACTTCATACAACAACATATGATTAAAATTTTGTTGTATGTTTGACTGGCGGTATACATAGCTAAATATTTATATATGGGTATGTGGTTATGTATGTCCATATGTGTTCACTTGACAGAAAATATATAAATTTTCCAATTGTCTTGCAAACCACCACATAGCCTTCTCCAGAATGTGTATGTATGTATTTATACATATACCTATGCTTGGGTATAGGTCACAACATCAAATGGGAGGTGGTCCTTCAACAACAAGGTGGACAATTGCAATTGCTATTTCGAAAGCAATAATTTTGAATTTAATTATAGTAATTCTCAGTAGTGATGTTTTATCTCTAATGTACCTTGCCACCGATTGGTGTGTAGTTGTTGGTTGTGTTGTTGCTGCGTTTCAATGTTAATGTTAAACCATACTCCTCCTCTTCCGTCACTTTTAGTAGTGCAGGGTAATACCTAAACCCTGTGTCCCTGAGTGTGACTGGCTGTTTGTGTGTGAGTGTGTGTGAATGTCAATGTGAGACATTGTGAATATTTAATGATGTTTTTTGTCTGCTGGTGTATTCCAAATGTATTGTATTTGTGATTACTGCCCTTGCTTGCTACTGTTCTTCTTGTTGTTGTTATTGTTGCTGTACATTTACTGATGAAATCCTAAATGCACTTGAATTCATTATCGGGTTTAAGTTGGAAATTTAACACTCAAATACTTAATCTTTTTAGCAACAACACGCATTCGTTCGTTCATTCATTCATTCATTTGTCTAAATGCATTCATTGAAGTCATCCTGAAGTGTGGTTAAACACAAGCCAATAGTCAGTCATGTTGCAAAGATGGGGGTTAGATTGGAAAATTTTCGGAAATTCGAAAAATTTTCGGCAAAGTCATCGGGTTTAAAATTTTGTCTCGTTCAGAAAATAACAATGATATAAATCTAATCGGCTTAAACACCACAATTCCTTATAAATAAGTTGAGGAGATTTTAGATAGGGGCTATATGAAACAATTGAACATTTCCAACAACGAAATTGTCCATTTACTAGAAAAATAGGGTTTGAAGGGTATTAAATCATGTGAATATTAAAAAACAATTCGTATTTAGTCGATTGACCAGAAACGGCGAGAATTGACTAACAGGAGAGGTGTCGTGTTCCACCAGGACAACGCTAGGCCACACACACATCTACAGTGACTCACCAGAAACTACGGGAAATTGATTGGGAACCACCCAATACAATACCATACAGCCCAAGCGATTATCAAATTTTGTTGCATTGCAAAATTTCTTTAATGATAACAAATTGGTATCTAGGGAGGATTGTGAAAATCGACTAATAGAGTTTTTTGCAAATAGAGGACTTCTATGAGAGAGCTTTTATGAAGTTACCTTTAAAATGACAACACATCATACAACAAAACGATGCATATTTGGCCAAATCAGACATTCCGAAGCATGTTATATAAAGTCCTATAGTTCATATAAAAATAATGGATTTATTTTCCCCAAACTAAGATATACCTCTGAATATATTGTACAAAATCCAATTTCCAAAACTAGATCCACCCCAATCCTAGTCTCTAACAGTAACCTTATCACCACTTTACAGTGTTCCAAACTTCCTACAGAACCCAATTTTACACCCCCAACAATAATTTTAACTACAAATTTCAGGATCCCAGCTCAATCTATTCACCCAAAATTCAAATTGTACCAAATTTAGTACAATTTAGTAACCATAAGTATGAATTTCCAAAACCACGTTCATACTCCTATCCTAATCTCTAACAGAAACTTTATATCCAAATTTCAGTGTTCCAGCTCTATTTCTTAACCCAAATCCACATGGTACATTTACAATACTCCAAATGTCTAAAACTTCCGTTATCGATTCACCCAAAATTTAATTTGTATCAAATTTAGTATACAATCCTACACGCCAACAATGATCCTAACTCCAAATTTCAGGATCCCACCTCTATCGGTTCACCCAAATCCCAATTGTACTAATAGTGCTTTTCGTACGCATAAGTAAAAAATTTCCAAAAATAACGTACATATCCCAATCCTACACTCCACCGCTATTATTAATTTCGAATTCCAGCTCTCCCAAAAACCACCTTCATATATCGACCCTACTTCTCAACCTTGAATCGCACTCCAAATTTCAAGTTTTTGGCTCTATCCGATATTTTAACAAATTTAGTACATTTTAGTATTTTTCAAATACTTATAGTTCGAATTTCCAAAAAAATCGTTGGTACCTCTATCCTGCATTCTATCGGTGACCCTCAATCCAAATTTCAGTTCCAGCTCTACCGGTTCGTCAAATACAAATCGTACCATATTTAGTACTTTATCCTTATCCAGCCTTATATGACACCTACGAACTAATAGTAACCTGAGTGACCCTCACCGATACTAATATCATATTTTACTCTGGGAGCATTGAAATTTTTGTGGAGTGCAGAAATGATAGGCAGAACGAATCTCCTCAAATCCTGAAATAGAATTCATTCTATATTATAAATTTTGTACAGCTTCAAGAATTCTTGCTTCACATGGCGGATTTGAATTTTAGCAAAATTGTTTTCCGTTGAATTGGTAGCGGCTGCATTTTGATTCGCCTGGCCAGATCAAACGGTTTCTATCGCCCGCTGACCATGTTTTGCTCTCCTTCCATTATCATAAGTTACGCATTTCCGACTGTGTGGATATTGTGTATTTGTGCATATGTTTGTAGCAGCCAAAAATAATCGAGATAGACCTATGGTTCCTTTTGATAACATGCATTTGAGTCGATTTATGTACGTCCGTCCGTGCATGTATTTTTGTGAACAAAGTACAGATCGCATTTATGATCCGATTTGGATGAAATTTGGCACATGTCACTTACTTGACCCAAGGACAAACCCTATTGAAATTGGAGAAAATCGGTTTAGATATACATATAGCTCACATATATAGTTTCGTCCGATTTTATGTAAATGGACCACCATATTGCCAATATTTGTCCGATTGGGACAAAATTTTGCACAGAGTATTGAATTAGGCCTGATTGATGAATGCGAAGTTTTGTTGGAATCGGTTCAGATTTAGATATAGCTCCAATATATAGTATCGTCCGATATTATGTAAATGGAGCACAAAAGAGTCAAATTTAGGCCGATTGGCTCAAAATTTTGCACAGGTCCAAATTTATGTAGGCGAAGTTATGTTGAAATCTGTTCGGATTTAGATATGGCTCACATATATAGTTTCCTCTATTTTATGTAAATAGTGCACCATACTATCGATGTTTGTCCGATTGAGACAAAATTTTGCACTGCGTACTGAATTAAGTCTATTACATGTCATGTTTTGTATTGGATTCTGTGTCGACATATATTATGGATTGCGCGCTGTGTTGCAGCATAGCAAATGTTGGATGCCACGGTTGCGCAAATACGCCCATTTATATATAGATCTTATACATATTTTGCTCGATGATTGATATCCAATTTTTCATAAATTTTAGATTGATACCGAAAGTGGTGAAAGTTTGCATATAGTCGGCTCCGTCCGATTTTTGAACTATCCTTACTGGTTTGTTTTGTTGAAATCGGTTTAGGCGTAGATATATCTCCCATATATGTGGTCATCCGAATTTACGTAAATGGTACACCAAATACCCCAAGCTTTATCCGTTTTGTCGAACACTTTACACATCGGATCAATGTACGATCGACAGGATTTTGATTTAAATCGGTATATACTCCACGAAGAATCCTAGGAGCTTCTATTGGAATGATATACTCAAAGAAGTGTAGGGTATCTTGTCCCATCTGACTTTGTTCTTTTCCTTTCCGGTATATTATAAATATGCATGTTTCTACAAAAAATACAAATTATTGCCGAGTCCAGTATATACCCATATCCCACATGAAGAGTGACTCTCGTTTGAAATTTCCAGTTTCTCTCTTCAAACGTTTCTTTTTGGACGATAATTAAAGTGTTATTTTCACATTTTGGTATAACTTCATAACCCATTTCCCCCAACTTTCTGACCCGCCCGAATTTGCAAATCCATAAATAATACTTTATAAGACCATCCAGAGGTTAGCTAGCCGCAACATTAGTGGCATCAACAACATTGTAAATCAACAACAACATCAGTTGAGAATGAGACAACGACAGACATTTGGACAGACTACACAGAATAAACACATACACATATCAAATCTTTTTGTCTGCAGACAGCCCAACCGTCTGCCTACATGTCCATGGTGGTCCAAGGTACAGTCAAAAAACCCGTAAACGAAACGAGAGAGTAAGAGACATGTCATTTACACATTTGCTTAACAACATTTACAATGTTTTATGCAAATCTTTTTGATGTTTGCTCTTCTCTCAGTTCAACCTCTACATCCCCCACCCCCCAGAAAGGAAGGTCATTATTCCTGTAGGAGTGTTTGCAAGAGTTGCTTGCTTGCCTATGATTGCTTAGCTCTTGTAAAATTAATGTTGGGGTGTTAACTTTTTTTGTTGTGTGCGTTGAGTGTGGCATCTCCCCCTTTCATTGAAGTTGTCTTTTAATTCAAACAGATAATAATCATTTGAAGTTCTTTTACGGTAATTATTCACAAAATCACCAATATAAGTGTTGGACCTAGGTAATTGTAAGGGTGGTGGTAGTGGTAGTGGAATTGATGCTGCTGGAGTTGGTGTTGATGATAAGGCTGTGGCAATGCGGGCTCCAAAAGGGATGACAGGAATTCCTTTTACAAAGATCAAGGCCAGCCTAACTGTTAATTACTGAGAGTGAGTGAAATTTTGTGAATAATGAAAATAATTAATTCCTTTAGCCTGTAAGACTATTTCATGAGAAGTGTTGGTGTGAATTGAAAAACATCAAAGAAATATCTTTCAAATTCAATTGAATGTTAAGAATGTGTTGGACATATGCATATCCGGGTAGTATATTTGCCGAAAAACAAAAATGATGCGATTAAAGGGATAATTTAATCAATGTGATGAGATGTGATTGTGTGTGGAGAGAGTATGGGAAATTTTTGCATAAAATTTAAGGATTTAATGTATGTTATAGAAGATGGGGGAGGATATTTTTAATTATTTTAATTATCTGAGCACATATATATCCTCCATCATAAGATGATGGGCATTTTAAAATTGCTACCACAAAATATTCAAAGAGAACCTATAAAGTATACATGTTATTGTAAAGAACAAGTGAAAAAGCGTTAAGTTCGGCCGGACCGAACTTTGGATACCCTTCACCATAGATATACTGGCAGCTACTTGAAATGAAAATATAGGCAACATACCAAAAAATGGACCTATACCGACATTTCTACAAACCGATTATGTAAACAATAATTTTTAATATGTAAACAATAATTTTTTATGGCTAATTAGTGTGTATACACCTTCACACGGTTAAAATGTGCCTCATCGTTTCTTTGGACCAAATCCGTTTCAGAAAAATTTGATTTCATCCCATCTTATTATTTCTTCCAAACTTAGTTCAAGTCCGAATTTGGGGAATATCGGCCCATGCCTTCTGGTACCTCCCACACAGGGGCTACGGCTAAGCCTAAATGCGGGCTATAGTTCACATATAGTTCATTATCGAACCGTACGTTCTAGTTTTTTTATCTCGATATCCTTCGCAGGCGAAATGATTACAACAGAGTGTTAGAACCAAACCCAAAACTCCTCTAAAAGGGGTTGACTATTAATAATTTTTGGTAGGGAGATTTGTTACCATATACGGCTACAAAATACCAAATTTCTGGGAATTCGGTTGAAAAACGCGCTCAAGAACCTCAAAATACCGAAATTTGGGAGTACCTATATATGGGGGCTACCAGAAAAAATGGACTTATATTTATAATTTTTATTAGAGATATTTGGTACCTAATAAGAATCCAATATACCAAATTTCAGCGAATTCGGTTGAAAAACGCGCTCAGGAACCCCAAAACACCGAAATTTTGGGGGTACCCTTATATTGGAGCTACCAGAAAAAATTGACTTATATTTATAATTTTTGGTGGAGATTTTTGGTACCCAAAAAGAACCCAATGTACCAAATTTCAGCGAATTCGGTTGAAAAACGCCCTCAAGAACCCCAAAATACCAAAAATTGGGGGTACCCTTATATGGGGGCTACCCGAAAAAATGGGCCGATGTTAATAATTTTTTGTGGAGATATTTGGAACTTATTAAGAACTTAAAATACTAACTTACAGACAATTCGGTGGAAAAATACGACCAAAACCCTCAAAATACTGAAAATTAGGAGGTACTGTTATATGGGAGCTACCAAAAAAAGTGGACCTATATTTATAATTTTTTGTGTAGACATTTACTACCCAATAAGAACCCAATGTACCAAATTTCAGTGCATTCGGTTGAAAAACGCGCTCAAGAACCCCAAAATACCGAAAATTGGGAGGTACTGTTATATGGGAGCTATGCTTAAACGTGACCTGCCTGCAGACTAAAGACAACCCTATGCAGAATTTCAGCACCCTATCTTAATTCCTTCAGACGATAGCGTGATTACAACAGGCGGACGGACGGACATGGCTAGATCGTCTTAGAATTTTACCCTGATCAAGAATATATATACTTTATAGGGTCGGAAATGAATATTTCGATGAGTTACAAACGGATTGACAAAATTAATATATCCTGCATACTATGGTGGAGGGTATAAAAATATCTTCCCAAATCTTCCCAAAAATCAATTTTTCCCACATTTTCTAAGCAATTCGCGTATTGGGGAGTTTTAACACGCCCTTTACCTTATTATTGACCAAAATTTAGGAATAGATGTGCCTAGTGCCTTTCGTGAGTAATTTAATTGAAATGGATCGCCACTTCTAGGAAGCTACATATAAATGCAATCCTATTTTCCCTAATACCAATAGTTAGCGTTCTTGGGCCGAATTCATGAGACGTTTCAAATTTCAGCTTATTCGGTAATAAATGCTACTTGGACTTTTTCGCAAAAATTCGTGGACGGATAGACTTGCATAAACTGAGGGAGAGTGTCATTAAAGCAATATATTCTATATTTATTTCGCCTTCACGTTAAAAGGCACATTTACCTCTTGGAAAATACTCCTGGGACCTTAAGAGTACCTAAAATAGCACCTTATCACATGAAGTTATAGTTCTAAATCACAGCCACGTCATTTGGAAAGACCACCAAAATACCAAAACTGAAGCTGGACCATTATAATTTTTGTGAATAAGTATTTATATCCAATAAATCCCGAAAAGATACGTATTTTTTCTGCTAGTCCTTCAGGAATTAAAGAAATCAGTTATATTTTAATGGAGGTATATACAAGTCCCCGACATACAGTTTTATAGTCGTTGAGAAAAATATTATAAAAACCGTTACGTGGGGGCTACACAAAAACGTGAACCGATATATCCCACTTGCAACACCAAACACCGTAGGAGTACTAGCAATGTCTATGCAAAATGGTTGGTATGAATATTAACAATTTTTGTAGGTAGATTTGCCACATAATAGGAATCTAAAATACAAAAATGCATCGAATTTGGTTGAAAATCCCGTTTAAAAACCGCAAATTAGCGAACCATTATATGGGGGCTACCGAAAAATTGGACATATATTAATAATTTTTGGTTTTTGGATTTGGTATCCAGAACCACAAAAAATTTATTGCTTTATTTTATGAACTAAGTTTTTTTAAGTTTACTATTATCGAAAGTCTTATATTAGTTTGGGGAAAAAGACATCCATTACTTTTATATGAAATATAGGACTTTATTTAACATGCTTCGGAATGTCCGATTTGGCTCAAATATGCATATGTTTTATTGTATTATTTGTTGTCATTTTAAAGGTATGCCTCTCTCATAGAAGTCCTGCTCTCTATTTACAAAAACCTCTAGTAGTAGATTTTCACATCCTCTCTAGACAAAGCTCCCGAAGTTTCTGGCGAGTCACTGTAGATGTGTGTGGCCTAGCGTTGTCCTGGTGGAAAAAGACACCTCTCCTGTTGGCCAATTCTGGCCGCTTCTGGTCAATTGCTATTATCCAGTTGTTGACAGTAGAGATCAGAAGAGAATCGTCTTAGAATTTTACCCTGATCAAGAATATATATACTTTATAGGGTCGGAAATGAATATTTCGATGAGTTACAAACGGATTGACAAAATTAATATATCCTGCATACTATGGTGGAGGGTATAAAAATATCTTCCCAAATCTTCCCAAAAATCAATTTTTCCCACATTTTCTAAGCAATTCGCGTATTGGGGAGTTTTAACACGCCCTTTACCTTATTATTGACCAAAATTTAGGAATAGATGTGCCTAGTGCCTTTCGTGAGTAATTTAATTGAAATGGATCGCCACTTCTAGGAAGCTACATATAAATGCAATCCTATTTTCCCTAATACCAATAGTTAGCGTTCTTGGGCCGAATTCATGAGACGTTTCAAATTTCAGCTTATTCGGTAATAAATGCTACTTGGACTTTTTCGCAAAAATTCGTGGACGGATAGACTTGCATAAACTGAGGGAGAGTGTCATTAAAGCAATATATTCTATATTTATTTCGCCTTCACGTTAAAAGGCACATTTACCTCTTGGAAAATACTCCTGGGACCTTAAGAGTACCTAAAATAGCACCTTATCACATGAAGTTATAGTTCTAAATCACAGCCACGTCATTTGGAAAGACCACCAAAATACCAAAACTGAAGCTGGACCATTATAATTTTTGTGAATAAGTATTTATATCCAATAAATCCCGAAAAGATACGTATTTTTTCTGCTAGTCCTTCAGGAATTAAAGAAATCAGTTATATTTTAATGGAGGTATATACAAGTCCCCGACATACAGTTTTATAGTCGTTGAGAAAAATATTATAAAAACCGTTACGTGGGGGCTACACAAAAACGTGAACCGATATATCCCACTTGCAACACCAAACACCGTAGGAGTACTAGCAATGTCTATGCAAAATGGTTGGTATGAATATTAACAATTTTTGTAGGTAGATTTGCCACATAATAGGAATCTAAAATACAAAAATGCATCGAATTTGGTTGAAAATCCCGTTTAAAAACCGCAAATTAGCGAACCATTATATGGGGGCTACCGAAAAATTGGACATATATTAATAATTTTTGGTTTTTGGATTTGGTATCCAGAACCAAAAAAAATATATTGCTTAATTTTATGAACTAAGATTTTTTAAGTTTACTATTATCGAAAGTCTTATATTAGTTTGGGGAAAAAGACATCCATTACTTTTATATGAAATATAGGACTTTATTTAACATGCTTCGGAATGTCCGATTTGGCTCAAATATGCATATGTTTTATTGTATTATTTGTTGTCATTTTAAAGGTATGCCTCTCTCATAGAAGTCCTGCTCTCTATTTACAAAAACCTCTAGTAGTAGATTTTCACATCCTCTCTAGACAAAGCTCCCGAAGTTTCTGGCGAGTCACTGTAGATGTGTGTGGCCTAGCGTTGTCCTGGTGGAAAAAGACACCTCTCCTGTTGGCCAATTCTGGCCGCTTCTGGTCAATTGCTATTATCCAGTTGTTGACAGTAGAGATCAGAATTTAGCGTTTGGCCATATGGAAGCAACTCATAATAAATAATCCCCTTCCAGTCCCACCAAATGATCACGGTCGTTTTCGCACAGAGTTATCGTATGTGATCCATTTCTCATCTCCAGTCACCATCGGTTTATGAAATTGGTCTATCTCATTCCGTTTGGCCAAGGCTTCGCAGATGTAAATTCGATCCATCCTATTTTTTTCTGTTTATTGGTGTGGCACCTAAACATCGAGCTTCTTTTGATACCACTGTTCACCAAAAAGGCGCCCGCGGGCGCTTTGGGAGAGTACCAATACAATCACAGTTCTGTGTTCGAACTCAACATTATTCTCGGCATCGAACATGTCGTATGCCTTGCAATCCTTTAACATATACGATCTGTACCGAGAGAGCGAAATATATATTGCTACATTGAGTTCTTATTGGGTTCTAGATGTCTCGACAAAAATTTATAAATATAGGTCCACTTTTTCTGGCAGCCCCCATAAAACGGTACCTCCCAATTTCCATCTCCTCAATATAGTGATACCTCCTGAAGGAAAGAGTTGAGATAAACATTTAAAATATTGGGTTCAAAATTGGCATATACCGGTCATTAATTAGGCATAGCCCTCATATAATGATATCCCCAAATATTCACTATTTCCTACGCTATGTAATCAATATTGGTCCCCCTTTAGGCACAGCCTCATATAACTTTGTAATCTGAATTACAGTAGTTTGAGGATTTTAAACTCTACCATGCGTTAACAATATCAGTCCACTTTTTGGATCTTACAGATTTTAGGAAAAATCCCCATTAAAAATTGCCGAAGTTTGTATTTGGTGTACATAATGGTTTACATAAATCAGTTTGTAGAATTATAGGTATATGTCCACTTTTTGGTATGTTCCCTATATTTTCATTGCATGTATCTGTCAGTATAACTATGGTGGAGGGTATCTTAAGTTCGGCCCGGCCGAAGTTACCGCTTTTTCACTTGTTTGAATCCAGCTTTGTGTAAATGGTTTAAAACAGTTTTATTGTCGATTTGTAGCTCCTGGGCGAGGTTACGACTGCTAACATGCCGGTCAACTTCGATCATTTCTCAAATTTTATCGACATTTTCTGTCGAAAAATAATCGGTTTCTTTTTCCCCAACTTAATATTAACCTGGTTTTGAGTACAACATCTTGCTGGTAGAAACGGAAATTTGTGTATTTGCGTAGTGAGTAGAGTATTATGCATTGTTCATTTTTAAATGTCACACATTTCTGACCTAACGGTCACATTTCCAACTCTTTGGCTTCATAAAATACCAAGATAGTAGTGTAGGATATGCCATAGGCGTCTCCCCTTTCTAACACCCTGTTTTGTATATCCCTACATATCCAAATCTTAAAGATTTATTTTTTTAGAAATCATTATTTTAAGAAATCTTTTAATTCCCAATATTTTAGTTGCCTTAATATATATGTGCCAATACTGAATAGTAAATCACAGATTGAAAATATCCCTTCTTCTTTTTAATCTGTTTGTTGTTGACAAATGTGCCACAAATCCGCCAAAGGTTTAACTAAAACCCAAAATATTTATTAGTCAGGCATTTGCAACATTCGAAGACGACTATATTTGTCTTGTATCCCATCTAAATCTCTTTAGGCCGAAAACAATAAATAAGAATTAAGGATATAAATTAAAAAAATAACAATTTATAGTTTTCAAATATTTTGAAACTAAATACCAAAACACAACAGCCAATTTCGCATTGTTCATTATTAGCGGATTAGGAAAAAGGTAGACAGGTAGATATATCAACAAACATTTCCCTTTTCTCAGATTGTTCTTTTTACAGGTGTTTTTTTCTTTACTAGCAAATAGAGAACGAGAAGAACGAAATGGTAACATAATCCTTCCTTTGACCAAAAAAAAAAAAAAAAACTTGTCCTTTTTGTGTGTTTACTGTGG
Source organism: Musca vetustissima (assembly GCF_032173495.1). Lineage (NCBI taxonomy): Eukaryota > Metazoa > Arthropoda > Insecta > Diptera > Muscidae > Musca > Musca vetustissima. The sequence goes on along the minus strand of NW_026879682.1, from coordinate 13,068 downwards.
CAGAGCAAAAGGACAAACGAATTATAACATAATATATCAACATTAATTTCATTGCCCGTCATTTCGATGTCATTGTTTTTGTTCGATTCTTGTCTTTTCTTGAAACAAATTCAATAAAATCCATATTAGATCAATATTTATATTGTATTCTCAATCATATTTGTCATCCTGACCAAATAGACTGTCTTCTTTTTTGTTTCGCAGGCATCAAAAAAGACACCGTCCGAACCAATCGACCGGCATTGAAGTGTGCGCGCCCACCCAAAAAACGTGTCCATATGGCATATGAAAGAAGTTGGGTTTTTTTTATTGACGAATGCTTGTGTGTGTCCTCCTTTTCTTGTCTTCTTTTCATCTACTTAATTTTCTTTTCAAAATATTTTCATAGTACCTAAACGCAAGAAGGACAAAGGAGGGACCATGGAGGGCTCATGGAGAGAAAAATTATAATAGTGATTGAATAAAGACGAAAGGATATAAAAACAAAGCAAGAGAATAATTTATGCGTTGTGTATTAGCTAAAATGAAAAGAAAACAAACATTAAGGAGATGAAGAAGAATGTCTTGTGAAGGTAGGATTGGTAGGACGGAACGGTGGGATATGTAGGGAAAAATTAGGAGTATAGGATTTCAAACCCACAATTTTAATCCCAGTAATATTTCGAGAATATTCTAGAAATGCACACATATAGCTCTGATAGTCCTTAAGAAAAAATTCGTTGAATAATCCACGCCTAAAGATAAGATAGTCCTTAAGCAAAAATTGTTGGAAAATCCACGCATATATATAGTAAATTCGCGCCAATAACACTGATAGTCCTTAAGAAAATATAGAAAATAAATATCAGATAGCCCTTAAAAAAATTCGTCTGAAAGTCGTTAAGAATTCGTTAAAAAAACCACGCCTAAAGAACTGAAAGTCCTTAAGAATAAATTCGTTGAAAAATTCACGCCTAAAGATCTGAAAGTCCTTAAGAAAAAATCGTTGAAAAACCAACTAAAGATCTGAAAGTCCTTAAAAAAATTCATTGAAAATTCAACGCCTAAAGATTTGAAAGTCTTTAAGAAAAAAATCGTTCAAAAATCCACGCCTAAAAATCTGAAAGTCCTTAAGAAAAAACTCGTTCAAAAATCCACGCATTAAGAACAAATTCGTCGAAAAATCCTCTCCTAAAGACCTGAAAGTCCTTAAGAAAAAATCTTTGAAAATATCAGATAGTCCTTAGGAAACTATTATCTAAAAATCCACGCCTCTGATAGACCTTAAGAAAATATTCTCCAAAAAATTCACCCTTCTGATAGACCTTAAGAAAATATTATCTAAAAAATCCACGCCTCTGATAGACCTTAAGAAAATATTTTCTAAAAAATCCACGCCTCTGATAGACCCTAAGAAAATATTCTCCAAAAAATTCACCCCTCTGATAGACCTTAAGAAAATATTCTCTAAAAAGTCAACGCCTCTGATAGACCTTAAGAAAATATTATCTAAAAAATCCACGCCTCTGATAGACCTTAAGAAAATATTCTCCAAAAAATCCTCGCCTCTGATAGACCTTAAGAAAATATTCTCTAAAAAATCCACCCCTCTGATAGACCTTAAGAAAATATTCTCTAAAAAGTCAACGCCTCTGATAGACCTTAAGAAAATATTATCTAAAAAATCCACCCCTCTATTCATTAATAAAATATTATATAAAAAGTCAACGCCTCTGATAGACCTTAAGAAATATTATCTAAAAAATCCACGCCTCTGATAGACCCTCTCAAAAATATTCTTTAAAAAATCCACGCCTCTGACAGACCTTAAGAAAATATTCTCCAAAAAATTCACCCCTCTGATAGACCTAAAAAAGCCACGCCTCTGATAGACCTTAAGAAAATATTCTCTAAAAAATCCACACCTATATTTGTGATATTCATTAAAAATCTACGGCTAAATCTTTGATAGAAAAAAAAAATATTCTAAAATATAAGTTTTTCGCCTTTTTGAAACACTGTAAATAGCGCGAATTGACACACTTACAATGAAAATGCCATTTGCAGGAAAATAAGTCCAAACAATCATTCATAAGAACAATGGTATCCCTATGTAACCAACGAAAAAAGGCGACTTGAGAAAAATAGCAAACAGGATGTAAGGACAAAAGAGACAAAAGGAATGAAGGCACATAAAAACCGGGAGCTCATACAAAACCTACAAACCTATAGACGATTTCGTAACGTAATAATGAACTAATACACACACTGCTACATACATAGCTGCACCTGAAACATTGGACAACCACCAAATGAACCACACCATTGTTCCTTATGGTGTTGGCAATGTGTTACTATCATTTTGTCTATGGTCAAATTGGTTCGAGTGGCAACTCGTAGGAAAAAAGGCTAAACGATAGAAAAGGACAATTGAATTTGAGATATGTATGGTTGTGGCAGGCTAAAACTTCATCACACCTTAACCTGTTCGCTGGGGAACTGTGTCGTTTCCCTATGATGTTGGCCATTTCAAATTGTTCATTTCGTAACTCCGTTTTGTTATGGTGTCACCTACAGTCTGTTTGAGACACATTGTTCTCTTTTCTTTCGATTCCAAACGAATTGAATGTCTTTTTTATGTTCGTTGACTTGGCTTCTTTTCTTCTTGTGTCAAGGCTTAAATGATAATAAAGGTGAAATATATTAGTCCGAGGCTATTCAAATCGAATGCTTCGCGATATACAACACTCCCCCTTAATGGAAATGAAACAGGATGAAAACCTTTAACAAATGATTGGCTTGTGCTTCTGTTGAGCTTCCCTTAGAAAAGAACCATCAATGTGATCACAAACAACCGTACAACCGTACATACCTGTAGTTACAGTGACATATATAAAGGCTCTTATGTCTTATCTCCTTGGGCCACTGTTTGCTCGTCGGCTACTACTACTGTCTACTCGGTTATAAGGAACACTTTTTCATTGTCGTCTATGTCTGTTATTCATCTATTTCTGTCATTTAACGATTGCGAATTGCGAGAATAATTCATTGTCAAATGCATTGTTTTGACCTGATTTACATGTTTATGAATGCTCTTCTTCCGATTATTTTTGTTGTTGTTACCTTTCATCTGTTTCATTTGGTGGATATTGGAATTTGAAATTGAAATTTGTCTAGCGAAAAATGTAAGAAGTATGGATTTTTAAAAAAGGTCTATAAGAGGCGTAGATTTTTAAAGAATATTTTCTCAAGGCGTTAGGGACGGCGTAGATTTTTAAAGAATATTTTCTCAAGGCGTTAGGGACGGCGTAGATTTTTAAAGAATATTTTCTCAAGGTCTATCAGAGGCGGGGATATTTTAAAGAATATTTTCTTAAGGGGTATCAGAGGCGTGGATTTTTTAGAGAATATTTTCTTAAGGACCAACAGAGCTATGTCTGCAAGCTATAGGCGTGGATGTTTTAAAGAATATTTTCTTAAGGTCTATCAGAGGCGTGGATTTTTTAAAAAATATTTTCTTATGGTCTATCAGAGGCGTGGATTTTTTAAACAATATTTTAAGGCATCTATCAGAGGCGTGGATTTTTTAAACAATATTTTAAGGCATCTATCAGAGGCGTGGATTTTTTAAACAATATTTTAAGGCATCTATCAGAGGCGTGGATTTTTTAAACAATATTTTAAGGCATCTATCAGAGGCGTGGATTTTTTAAAGAATATTTTCTTAAGGTCTATCAGAGGCGTGGATTTTTTAAAGAATATTTTCTTAAGGTCTATCAGAGGCGTGCATTTTTTAAAGAATATTTTCTTAAGGTCTATCAGAGGCGTGGATTTTTTAAAGAATATTTTCTTAAGGTCTATCAGAGGCGTAGATTTTTTAAAGAATATTTTCTTAAGGTCTATCAGAGGCGTGCATTTTTTAAAGAATATTTTCTTAAGGTCTATCAGAGGCGTGGATTTTTTAAAGAATATTTTCTTAAGGTCTATCAGAGGCGTGGATTTTTTAAAGAATATTTTCTTAAGGTCTATCAGAGGCGTGCATTTTTTAAAAAATATTTTCTTAAGGTCTATCAGAGGCGTGCATTTTTATACCCTTCACCACGCTGTGGTACAGGGTATTATGTCTTTGTGCATATGTTTGTAACAGGCAAAAATAATTGAGATAGACCCATGGTTCCTTTTGAGAATATGCATAGAATCACTTTCTAAGTCGATTTATGCATGTCCGTCCGTCCGTCCGTCTGTCCGTCCGTCTGTCTGTCTGTCCATGTTAAATTGTAAACAAAGTACAGGTCGCATTTATGATCCGAATTGGATAAAATTTGGCATAGGTCACTTATTCGGCCCAAGGACGAACCCTATTGAAATTGGGAAAAATCGGTTCAGATTTAGATATAGCTCCCATATATATATTTAACCGATTTAATGTAAACGGTCCCTATATATCTTTCGATCTGCACGAAATTTGGTACAGGCTAATCATTTAGGCCTATAATGATGTCTGCCAATTTTCGTGAAAATCGGTCCAGATTTAGATATAGCTCCCATATATAGTTTCGTCCGATTTCATGTAAATGGTGCCCCTAAGTCCCTATATATCTTTTGATTTGCACGAAATTTGGCATAACGTACTGAATTAAGCCTAGAGTGATGTCTGGCAATTTTCGTGAAAATCGGTCCAGATTTAGATATAGCTCCCATATATAGTTTCGTCCGATTTCATGTAAATGGTGCCCTAATGTTCTTGTATATCTTTCGATTTGCACGAAATTTGGTATAACGTACAGAATTGAGCCAAGAATGATGTCTGCCAAGTTTCGAGAAAATCGGTCCAGATTTAGATATAGCTCCCATATATAGCTTCGTCCGATTACATGTAAATGGTGCACCAAAGCCCCTATATATCCTTCGATTTGCACGAAATTTGGCATAACGTACTTAATTGAGCCCAGAATGATGTCTGCCAAGTTTCGAGAAAATCGGTCCAGATTTAGATATAGCTCCCATATATAGTTTCGTCTGATTTCATGTAAATGGTGCCCTAATGTTCTTATATATCTTTCGATTTCCACGAAATTTGGTATAACGTACTGAATTGAGCCTAGAATGATGTCTGCCAAGTTTCGAGAAATAGCTTCGTCCGATTACATAATCGAGATAGACCCATGGCTCCTTTTGAGAATATGCATAGAATCACTTTTTGAGTCGATTTAAGCTCGGAATTTGGCACAGCGTAGCAAATTAGGTCTAGAATGATGTGTGTAAAGTTGCCTGAAAATCGGTTCAGATTTATATATAGCTCCCACATATACTTTCGTCAGATTTAATGTAAATGGTGCACCAAAGTCCCTATATATCTTTCGATTTGCTCGAAATTTGGCACAGCGTAGCAAATTAGGTCTAGAATGATGTGTGTTAAGTTTCCTGAAATCGGTTCAGATTTAGATATAGCTTCTATATCTGACCAAATGAACAATTTAGTATCGGTTGCAGAATGACGTGTTTATGGTTCCAATTTCATTTTACTGGTCCTTTAAAAATGCGACTTCTGTTAGGATTCATCTGTTGAATATACTCAAAGTGGTGAAGGGTATCATATAGTCGGCCCCGTCCGACTTTACTACTTTCCTTACTGGTTTAAAGAATATTTTCTTAAGGTCTATCAGAGGCGTGGATTTTTTAAAGAATATTTTCTTAAGGTCTATCAAAGGCGAGGATTTTTTAATGAATATTTTCTTAAAGTATATCAGAGGCGTGGATTTTTTAAAGAATATTTTCTTAAGGGTATCAGAGGCGTGGATTTTTTAAAGAATATTTTCTTAAGGTCTATCAGAGGCGTGGATTTTTTAAAGAATATTTTCTTAAGGTCTATCAGAGGCGTGGATTTTTTAAAGAATATTTTCTTAAAGTCTATCAGAGGCGTGGATTTTTTAAAGAATATTTTCTTAAAGTCTATCAGAGGCGTGGATTTTTTAAAGAATATTTTCTTAAAGTCTATCAGAGGCGTGGATTTTTTAAAGAATATTTTCTTAAAGTCTATCAGAGGCGTGGATTTTTTAAAGAATATTTTCTTAAAGTCTATCAGAGGCGTGGATTTTTTAAAGAATATTTTCTTAAGGACTATCAGAGGCGTGGATTTTTTAAAGAATATTTTCTTAAAGTCTATCAGAGGCGTGGATTTTTTAAAGAATATTTTCTTAAAGTCTATCAGAGGCGTGGATTTTTTAAAGAATATTTTCTTAAAGTCTATCAGAGGCGTGGATTTTTTAAAGAATATTTTCTTAAAGTCTATCAGAGGCGTGGATTTTTTAAAGAATATTTTCCTAAGGACCAACAGAGCTAAAGGCGTGGATTTTTTAAAGAATATTTTCTTAAGGACCAACAGAGCTAAAGGCGTGGATTTTTTAAAGAATATTTTCTTAAGGACCAACAGAGCTAAAGGCGTGGATTTTTTAAAGAATATTTTCCTAAGGACCAACAGAGCTAAAGGCGTGGATTTTTTAAAGAATATTTTCCTAAGGACCAACAGAGCTAAAGGCGTGGATTTTTTAAAGAATATTTTCCTAAGGACCAACAGAGCTAAAGGCGTGGATTTTTTAAAGAATATTTTCCTAAGGACCAACAGAGCTAAAGGCGTGGATTTTTTAAAGAATATTTTCCTAAGGACCAACAGAGCTAAAGGCGTGGATTTTTTAAAGAATATTTTCCTAAGGACCAACAGAGCTAAAGGCGTGGATTTTTTAAAGAATATTTTCCTAAGGACCAACAGAGCTAAAGGCGTGGATTTTTTAAAGAATATTTTCCTAAGGACCAACAGAGCTAAAGGCGTGGATTTTTTAAAGAATATTTTCCTAAGGACCAACAGAGCTAAAGGCGTGGATTTTTTAAAGAATATTTTCCTAAGGACCAACAGAGCTAAAGGCGTGGATTTTTTAAAGAATATTTTCCTAAGGACCAACAGAGCTAAAGGCGTGGATTTTTTAAAGAATATTTTCCTAAGGACCAACAGAGCTAAAGGCGTGGATTTTTTAAAGAATATTTTCCTAAGGACCAACAGAGCTAAAGGCGTGGATTTTTTAAAGAATATTTTCCTAAGGACCAACAGAGCTAAAGGCGTGGATTTTTTAAAGAATATTTTCCTAAGGACCAACAGAGCTAAAGGCGTGGATTTTTTAAAGAATATTTTCCTAAGGACCAACAGAGCTAAAGGCGTGGATTTTTTAAAGAATATTTTCTTAAAAATATAGACGCTAATTTTAAAGAAATTTTCCTTTAGGACTATCAGAGCTAAAGGCGTGGTTTCTAAAGTATATTTCCTTGAATATTTTTGGAGCCATGCTTTGCTGGGTTAAATCTCTAAAATCTCTTCTGTTCAGCACATGAACTGTCTGTCGTCTATCTAGTCAAGGTGTGTGTGTTTGTTAGGCTATACGTAGGTATTGTCATTGTTCATACGAAGTGTGTGTAAAATTGAGTACTACCCACTTACTGTAACTGACTTTGACGTGGCCCATGTACTTGTGTACTTTGCCATGTCTCTTATGTCCTGGGAAATTATTGCAGTCACTACGAATGAACAAAAAATTGATTGAATGAATGTAAAAACACATTTCGTCTTGTGTGCCGATGACAATTAAGCACAGTTTCATTCTACAAATTTTCCTAGAAGGAGGGAAGGACACAACTTGAAATATTCCATCAATGCGAAGAAAACAAAAGGCTAACGTTAATGAGGCAAAAAACAGCGGCAGAAGTGTATTGATGGAAACCCCGAAAGGATTGAAATGTATGTCATTGTGTTGGTGTGTCATCATCATTAGTATTGTTGTCGTCGTCACCGTTGTTGCTGATGTACTTGCTCCTTGGGTTGTCTTCATCATCATGGAACATAATCATTGTTGCCTTGCCATTACTTTTCTTCTGGCCAATATGCAAACGACGGCTAATTTACTTAAGCAAAAAATTGCTTGCCATGCTCTTCATCATAAACATCATCAGCATAGTTGACTGAAGAAAGGTGAAAGAACTTAACGGCCAAGAAGAATGATACAGTCCATTAAGTTTTTCGTAAGTCAGCACTAAAGCCAAAATGTAGAAGAAGAATACGAAAAGTTGGCAACATTTTTGACATATCGGCCGGTGTCAACGGAATAAGGTTATTTAAATATTTTTCTTTGTTGAGTAATTTAAAAGATAGCTTTAATGCAAAATATTCTTAAAGAATATTTAGTGATTGTAATTGAAATAAAACTATTTAAGAAATTGTTTGGAAATGACATTTAAGATAAATAATATTTTCATTTGTGTTTTATCTATTTATACCCTACATCAATTTGTGTGACCTAAATTATTTGTAATGTCACAAAATATTGATCCTAAACCCTCTTTTCGTATATTTATCGCCAAAATTTCCAAGAGGAATTTTTAAAAATCCTAAATGTGTAACGATATTGATAATTATTTTTGAAAGGAACACTTGTATTGTCATATATGGGCTATACCTGATGATAGCTACTTCTTGTGGGAATATTTGACAACGTGAATCTATATAAAACATGATCTGTCCACGAGGACAACCTCAAAGTTAGGACCAAATAGATCAAGTAAATTGTCTTAATATGAGGAAGTAAAAACGTTGTTAAGTGCGGCAGGATTGAAATTTGTATAACCTCCACCATACGGTTGGTGTTCATTGTCTGCTATCAAATTATGTATGCAATAAGAAAAATAACTAACAAATTAAAGGCATTCAGTTAAAAAGTTGGGCAAAAAAAGAATTTCAACGTGTCAAAAACTTAGTGTTGCCATTGTATGGGGGAAATTTGGAAAGTAGTTTTTTATTCACTGAGAATATGAAGTGCTAAATTATATAGATATTAGTAGCAATATGCGTCTAAAAGCATCAAAATACCGAAAATGGGACGGAACCTTTATATTGGGTATATGTGGATGGAGATTTTGCCTTTGTAAACCCCTGAATTTCAAACAAGGGAATTTCCTTATTAACATGCCTATTTTGATAAGAAGATTTGACATCCAATGAGTACTCAATATAATACTCTTAACTTATAGCTGCTTTGATTAAAAGGCGTACTCAAAGTCCCCAAATTGCCGAATAATGGAGGAACGGATATATAGGGATTACACCGACAATTACTGGCGGGGGAATTTTCAATCCAATGATAATCTCATACTTCCCAAAACACCAACATTAGCGAGGAACCGTGTTATTGGCTACCCAAAAAAAAAAAAAATAATCATTGTAGATCATTAAAAACACATTTCTTCTTGTGTGCCGCTAACAATCAAGCACAGTTTCGTTCTACAAATTTTTCTAGAAGCAAGACTATGTACACAATGAGATTTCAAAAATTCAAATTACAGCTAATCGGGTTGGCAATCGTATCCAAAAATACCATATATATAGAGAGTGACCAGAAACCAGAACGTTCATCGATTTTTCACATTTGCAATACTAAACATCTTGGAATTAGTAGCAAAGTGTGGGGAAAAGTTTAAAGCTCAAGTATTGCGATTTTCATCGTGATTTCTACCGACGGCAGCGGGCGTCGTTAAACGTCTAAATATATTTTAGCATTTCTTCCTCGTCCGACCTTTCTCATCAAGAGAATTGAGAATTGACATAGGTCAAATGACCACTTTTTCTGTGCAAAATTCATATCGCCAACAACGTCATGAAATTTGGCCCAACTAATTTTTTTGTGACTAGAAGGTTATTTTTGAATTTGGATGAAAACGGTTCAGATTTGGATATAGCTCCCATATATATATATATATATATATATTCGTCCGATTTTATGTGCACAATATTGGTCCGATTGAGACACATACTGCACAGAGAACTGAATTAGGTTTAAATTGATATGTGCCAAGTTTTGTTGAAATCGGTTTAGATTTGAATATAGCTCCCATATATATTTTCGTCCGATTTTATGTTAATGGTGCACCATACTGCCAATATTGGTCCGATTGAGACAAAATTTTACACAGAGTACTGAATTATGTCCAGATTGATGTGTGCTAAGTTTTGTTGGAATCGAAAATAGATCACCATACTACCAATATTGGTCCGATTGAGACGAAATTCAGTCCAGTCTGACATCTCTGAAGATTTTCTTGAAATCGTTCCATATTGAGATTTTAGATAAACGGTACTTTATATTTAGCACTAATAAATATCACGTGTCTTTATGTTCTAAATACAAAAACAACAACAACAACTCGTGAAGAATGCAACTTTGATTTTTTTCAATTTTGCACAGAAAAACCGGTCAATTGACCTCATGTTTTCCCGGTGTGATCATTTCGCCATAAGATGGTAATTTTGCAATTTTCACACAAAAGTCTTGGTTTTTTGACTCTATAAATAATGTCCGATTATTATAATTTTACTTAGTCTGCCAAATCCCCTTTTCCGTTTAAAATATGCATACCCTTTGCCGCTCTGTGGTGCATTATTTTTGTGTCTTTGTGCATATGTTTCTAACAGGCGCTCGACTACGTATCTATAATAGACCCATGGCTACTTTTGATATTATGCATACAATCTGTCTGTCTGTCCGTCTGTCCATGACAAATTTTAAACTAAATTGATCACAGCCCACATATTTGGGCCAGTGACGAACCCTATGGAAATTGAAAAAAAATCGGTTCAGATTTAGATATAACTCCGAACGTATTGTCCGATTTCACAAAAGTTCACCCAAGTCACAATGTTTGACCGGATGATATAAAATTTTACACAGCGTACTGAAATAAATAGAGATTGACGTATGTAACGTTTTGTAAAAATTGATTTAGACTTACATATATTTTCTTCCGATTTTATGTAAATTGCGCACCAACGTGACGGTGACGAAATTCTGCATATCGTATTGAATTATGTTTCAAATGACGTGTAATAAGTTTCATTAAAATCGGTACAGATTTAGATACACCTCCCATATATATGTATGTTCGTCCGATTTCAACAAAACTGTACACTATGGAACAAAATATTGTCAAATAATAAGGAAATTTTTACGGGGTGATAGTGTGAGTCGAAATGTACTACAAATTTGTTTTGTGGTCCATATCATCCCCTAAATATCATCTGATCACCACTGAAAACCACTGATGTTGTCCTTGACCATAGTCATACCAATAGGCAATAAGCTAAACAACATCAGAATACTTAGACACCTGTTAATATTATATTTTACTACAACTTCCAAATTTCCATATAATTAGTATCAATATAAAGGAGACCACTACTCAACTTCTTTACAACCTATATACGTCTTGTTTCGTTTGACTTCCTAAATATTGACCGATCTTCATCTAAACAGGACGCAAAAATTCGGATTTTCGGGTTATTATTGTGATCTCAAGAGCGACCAGAAAAACAGACAAAAATATTGTTGGTCCATTTCATGTTCTAAATTTTAAGCGATCGTTACCAAAGAATATACGTTTATATTTTCGCCAGATCCGGAATTCGTGTCAAATTTCGTAAAGATTGGTCCATAACTGTGCCTGTACTCTGTTTATAAAATCTAATGGGCACACATAGCTAGATCGCCTCATATAGTCGAAATATGACGGTCGGTATACTAAAAGCTGGGTCTTGAACCAAAATTTCGTGGCGTTACAAATTCTTGTGGCCACACAAACTTATAATGCCCATACAACATAGTTGTGTAGAATATCATGAGTGACATCTAGACTTCTATATTACATAGTCTGATCGTATAAAACAGTGACGTCTATAATATTTTTTTTTTAACGAAAAGCTGCAGAAGATACTAATACGAAATGTATTTATATTATAAAAATACAGCCCGTGATTCACCACGGATCACCTTTTCTTCAGTGAGAGAGAAGCTACACATAATTATGGGTTCTTCTGTTTTCATAATTACCTTTACTCAAATTGTTGTTTGTTTTTTTTCTCGAAGACCTACTGGTCCTTGTGCAATTTGTTATGCCATTCACGCCTAATCCCAAATGAGCAATTACAACTGTATGAAGAAAACCAAAAAAAAAAGAACAGCATTTAATTTTTTTCTTAAAACAAAACCAGCTGTTGCAAAAACTAAGACGATCAACAAAAACTATTTTGGGCATTAGAAACGGCACACACATTCCACAGTAGAGCTACTACCATGAGGTTGGGTATTTTTTGGTAAATTAGAAAAACGCCCACAGAATTTAAGATTTCGTTTTTTTGTTTTTGCCTCAAACAAATCAGCTGCAATAACTCCTGTTGCGTTCTTCACTATGCATTCCAGTGTCTTAAGAAGGAAACTGTATAATTACAACTGTTTGGTTTCTTTCGTTCGTTGGCCATTGTCTTGGAAACCTCAAAATAATTGCTTTGGAAAATGTTTTTCTTCTTAGATGACTTCTTAAGCTGGTAACCAAAAAAAAAAAAAAAAAAAAAAATTGAGCAACACAACTGCCAACTCTGAGAGAGAATGTGTTAAAACTCCAGCTGTGTTTTTGGTAAAACATTTGTCAGCTGAGGCGTCAAAGAACTCAGTGTGAGCCCACATCCTTTCTGTTATCCTTTTGTTTGGTTGAAACAGTTTCATCATCTACTGCCATCATGATCACTGCCATTGTCATCTTAACTGCTGTTGTCCTTATGCCTTAGTCCTTGGCCCTAGCCTTTTGTGTGGCCGTTTTCTTCAAAACAGTTGTTTTCAAAACACAATTTTCTGTTGGAGTTTTTTATTTGTTTCCAATTCGGGTTTTTGTCCTAACCTCAAAATGTAGCCAAAAGACAATTATGTTTTCTACTAACATTTGAATAAATTTCTGAACATTTAAGGACCATTTTCCTTATTTCATGATTTTTTATGAGACAGTAAAAATACTTCCTATTCTTGATTAGATGAAGTTTTTGGAAATCTCTTTAAATTGATTTCAAGAAATCTCTAAGCCAGTTCGCATCAACCACACAATGGTTTCTTAATTTGTGGCTGAAGGTTAAGTATCCTGGGGACTAATTAAATAAATCAATGTCCTATTGTGTCGTGTTTGTGTATGATATTCAGGTATGCTTGTTTGAAAACAGAAAAAATCGCA